>NC_061111.1:142882289-142926527 GCF_002878395.1 Capsicum annuum
AATTTTTGAAGCTTCCGATATCACTGAGTAATGAGATTACTGAGATTAGATGAGATTAACTGAGTTACTAAACTTTCCTGAGTCACATGACTGACTGAGTTCTATGGAACATGGCTTGACAGAGAGTATCATGAAATTATGGCATTGCTCTAGGCACACAGCTATATTTTTTAGGTACAAGTACCCCCAGGACTCAATGTAAGGAAGCTGAAACACATGACTAACTTGATCATAAGAGTAGAGTCCAAAATTCACAATATCATAAGTAGGGGATTTCATACTATACATGATGCTCAACTTCTTATACATGGAATGGAATGATACAACATGTATATACTTGCATAGCTTCAATATCATGCTCATTCTATAACACAACAACAACACATAACAATAACGTGAAATTCATGTGAAATCATAGAGCATAGAACGTGGACTTGTCATTTAAGCACTACTGAATCATGGGACATGAATTCTATCATCCTAGATATTTTATCAAACACCTTACATGCACCACTTTGGGCATAGGTTTATTCATGAATTCAACAAACCATATCACCCAAAGTTCATATATTCTAACTAACATGCCATCCTAGTTTCATACAAACCCATAAAGATTCTATCTTGACATCATTCAACACATAAACAAGATCAACAATCAAATAAAATAATAACAAGCATGGAATATAGTTTAAAATAGGGTTCTTGGACTTCATGATTGAAAGGAATCCATGAATGAACACACGCATACCTTAGTTCTTGATTTAGTGAATATTGACGGAGAGATTCTTGGAATTTGATAGTAGAATTTGCTTGAACTTGAATCCCCCAATTGAAACCCTAATGTGTTCTTGAGAGGGTTTTGATGAAAAATAGTATGTTTTGGTGAAATAATGGCTTAATTCTGTGTTTGGGAGCTTATATAGGGGTGGGAAGATGACCCAAATACCCCTCTTGATGCGTCTTTTAATTTCTGTAAAAATTTCTCGATTTGGGCCCCTGGTGCGATGCAAAGACATCACATTGCCACTTGTTTATGACCTAAAAACTCACCGCGATGCGGTGGAATCATGAAGAGACACTGGAAATTGACAAACATCATTTTGTCTTATGGCGCGACGCGCCACTGACTGAAATGACACTACTAAAACTTTAAATCACCATAACTTCTTCACCGGGTGTCCGTTTTAGGCGAATTTGGTATCGAAGGAAATCTTATTCAATTATATACAATTTGGAGGGTATAAATCTGCCAAAATACCATCTATAAACCAAGTTATGCTCATTAAAAGATGACCTATGTGAAATCACACATGAAAATTTGGTGGATTCAAAAGTTCTAAGCTTGGCTTACTCTATGTGACTCGTATGAACTTGCTTAACACATCATAAGCTCTATTATCACTGTGATACTCATCCTAACTCATGCACTCAAGCATGAATCACAAGATATAAGGTTTCATGCATAGGAACAATGGTTCATTTTCTAGCTTAGAAATATATAGAGTATTACAAGAATAATATCCTTCCTAGACCCATCCAGCATGACTATCAGGATCCGAGGGAAGGTGGTGGACTTTTGTACGGGGCAAATCAATTATCTATTTGTGCTCCCAAACACAAACATGGATGACTTTGAGGAAAAATCACTACAAGAAAAACAGACTATAATGAAGGGAAATGTGGTCCCAGAAAGTCCAAATCTTGTCCCAATTGTACATTTAGGACCAAAAAAATCTGGTCGCATCCCATCCTAACAGGCGCTACCGCTAAAGGTCATTAGCGATGAGTTCAATAAAGTGGCCCTTAAAACCTTTTGCGATGGCAAAAAAGCTGGTCGTAATTGCATTTTAGCAACGGTATATCTTTTACCAATCGACTAACTACCTGGTCTTAATTATTCTTTTGCGACGAACAATCTCATTCCAAATAGCCTAACAACTTTGTCATAATTATCTTTTAGCGACGATATGTATTGTCTCAAATATACTAACTACCTCATTGCAATTATCTTGTTGTGACAGCATTTCTCGTTCCGAATAGACTAACTACATGGTCATAATTATCTTTTAGCAAGGGTATATCTTTTTTCAAATAGACTAACTAACTCATTGTAATTATCTTTTCACAACTGTACTTCTCATCCAAAATAGACTTACTACGTGGTCATAGTTATCCTTTAGCGATGAGAAAAATTATATTACTAGATCAACCTTTAAGGATGAGCCATATTCTAGATTTAGATAAACCATTAAAGACGAGCAACATCTCATCCTAGACAAACATTTAAAGACAAGCAATATTTCTAGTCTCTTATTGAACACAAATGACCCTAATATCACAAAATAATAAATTTCATCAAATAAATACCAAATTTCTATCAAGAATCTTGATATAAAAATATGATATGTATAATTAGAGACCAGAAAACTTAGTTAATACCGATAAATAGTTTCAATTTATTTTACAAAAAACATAGTTACCATCCCGATCGAGCTAGAGTATCATATCAAATTTTTCATAACATATTTGTTTCACAAAAAATATAGTTACCATCCCGATCGAGCTAGAGTTTCATATTAAAGTTTTCATAACATTTGGATACATAGCTAAAAAATAATCAAGTTACTCATGTTTCTACTATTTATTTCTACATTTGAATACATAGAAAAAAGAAGTGAAGCAACCTCTTTGCACTTATTTCTACCTCGAACTCTTTTTACCTTTCCACGATTAGATAAACCTACAGTTGTACAATTTGCTGAAAACTACAACAATCAACTCTAGGTTAACATATTAATTCAAAAAGTAGCTTTTTTGACATTTTGAGAGTGTTTCGTGACTTGATCAACAGATGGAGGCAATGAAAAATTGGCTTGCATATTCTCTTTCTCAAGAACCAAGGGATGTTTATCCATTCTTCGCATTACTTGACTTGAATGCATAGTAGACCTTGAATTTCTGATTTTAGATGGAGTTCTCACAGGTTGGTTAGCATTCAAGGTGCTGTTGCAGAAAGTTTCCATATTTTTTTAGAAACACATATAAAGGAGCTCAAAGATCTAGGTCTTTGATCTAGTCCCTTTCCTATATACACCTGGAACCAAAAGTCATATCATTAAAAATCATCAAATACATATAGTACAAAAACAACAACATACCCAATGTATTCCTACAAAGTGGGGCATGGGGAGGGTAAAGTATACACCATATAAGGCATGAGATCCCAATTAGTATAGACAAATAGATGTATCTCATAGATAATCATATTCTTGTATATTCCTCAGATGAATGGATCGAATGCAATCATAACCTCTGGTAATTTGTAGGTAGTGAACAAAAGAAACTAATTTGAAGAAGAATAAAGTACAAGAGTCCACATAATATGCTTTCTGGACACCACAAGTCCAACTTGTCATCAAGAGAGGGAGGGTAAGTGAACAATTTCTATGTTGTTCATCATCATGAAGAGCATCAAAATCACCTTTGAACCTATCATATAGTAGTTTCCAAAAATATACACAGTTTTATTTCAAAATGTAATAAAAAGGGGAAAATTAAAAGAATGTGGGGCAAGGGAGGAACATAAGTCATTACCATTATCCTAAGAACCTAAAGGGAACTTCCTTTCCAGTAGCAAAAGTTCAAAAAAAAAAGTAGATACTCCCAGCAATTGGAAAATGTGAAGCAAGACAAAGAAGAATGTAGACAAAAGTAGATAGTTGGAAAATTGTTGTTAAATTCAATCTACTCATGGGTTAGGTAAGAGAATCAAGATGATCCACCATGGAATCATCAATTAGTTTAACATAAATACTCTTTCTAATTAAACTAAGCTCTCATGTTATGCCAGTTTGTGTGACGTATTCTTGTCATTACCATTCTATGGATCATACAAACCTATTTATTAGAGACATACTGAGAAGTAAATGAAATGGAAGAGTTAAAATGGTGGTATGACTGGTGTCTTTCATTTAATAATCTTTATAAGTTAAAATTCGAGTCATAATCTTTAGTTATGGGTACAAATTATTCTCTGCACCATATTTTTGCCAAGAGAACATCCTCTATTTCTTCCTTGGCTAAGCTATTTTGCTAGGTGTCCTTATTAACTTTACATTGTTTATATTTTTTTGATTGGTAAAACAACTTATGAAAACTATATCTTTCTTAACCAAACATTTCTAACCAGGTCATTAGGTCATAACTAAACTAAACTTATTTGTAGTAGGAAATTAGACAGCAGGTTGTGTGTGTTCTAATTTATTAATATAGCAGCTTAATTCGATTTATAGAAGTGGGAAAATGCCTTTTATACAAGCACTAGGAAAAGACAATCAGGATTTAGAATTATACTCTTGTTCCTCATATTTAGTTTGTAGGAAACGTAATTGCCACTATACAAGTTAACAAATAAGTTGCAATTACATGCCAAGTCTCCATTGCCAAGGAGAAGCAACAATAAATCAGAACAATTGATTCAAGAAAATAGATCCCAAGAAGTGGGAATTTGCAAATGTAGTTTTCTCATAGGTCAGCCACATCTATTGAAGAATATATATAGACAAAAACCTGTTCACAGTGATTCTGCACAGAATACTCGTAGTGTTTCATCTGTGTTGACTGAATCAGAAATATAATATTGAAAATTTAAAGTGTGAGAACAAATTGCTTCATTCATAAAGACACAGAAATAAAAAAGATCATCAAGGACTTGAAATGCAAATGCAGGTTCTTATCAAACGTGTCCTACAAGTGAAATACCGACAAAAGAATATGTTGTTTACTTTAGCTCAAACCATAAATAATTAGGATTAGCTTTGAGTCTCATGCTGTAATTGGACATGAATGAAAGGAAAAGAAGATTTCCAGTAAACAACTTTCTTTATAACGAAACAGGACTTCAAGAAATTCAATCGAGTTCTCCTAAAAATTTGACTAGGGAAAACATGGAACCAACTTCTCTTTTAACTCTCAACAAGAAAGCTAGTAATGTGCCAACTGGGGTAAATGATGTATTCTAGGAACAATTCCTAACTGAGAACCCTAGTTCTACTATTGATGTAAAGGCGGAAACGAAAGATATAGAGAGAAAAATAAGTGAATCCAAGACAGTTAAGAATGGGAAATTTTGTGTAATACGAAGACTGTAAATAGCCTTACAGAACAGTTGGAACATCTTACTCTAGCAGACAGATCATAATATGGAAGGTTATATACTATTTTTTATAAATAAATGAATCACAGTACAAGGCCTAAGTCCTCAAATAGTAAAATCCTTTTCAAGAGATGAACTCCAATGGACCCCTTTCCTCTAATATAGAAACTACAACAATCAAATTTAGTTTAACAAATTAATAACATATGAATTCAAAATATACCTTTTTCAATATTTTGAGAGTGTTGCATGATTTGATCAATCGATAGAGGCAGTAAAATATTGGCTTGCATATCCTCTTTCTCAAGAATAAAGGAATCTTTATCCATTCTTTGCATTTCTTGACTAGAAGGCATGGTAGAACTTGAATTTTTTATTTTAGATAGAGTTTGAACATGTAGGTTAACATAGAGGGTGCTCTTGTTTAAAGATTCCACCTTTTTTAGAAATCCCTAAAGAGGAGCTCAAAGATCTAGGTCTTTGCTCTAGTCCCTTTACTATAGCACCTGAAAGCAAAAAATATATCATTAAAGTTCATCAAATACATAGTAGAATTGGAAAAACACAACATATTTGACCAAATACTTACTTGTTTCAAATTCTTGAGTGAATTTCTTACCAATGGTTTCTAATTCTCGACTAACAGACATGGTGGAGTTTTAAGCCCTTGTCCTTGACTCATCCCTATAGAACCTAGACAAATAAATTAAATCATATTCTATACTTTAGAATTTAAATTCATATAAATATATTGCACAAAAATTTACCACATGTGTGATCATTGAAGACAACTTTAGTTTACAACCTAGAATATCAATAGCAACCTAATTTCAATCAGTATATAAAATATCTTACCTGTTTCAAGATCTTGGACCTATATCTTGACAATATTACTAGATTGAGGAAATAAACTCTTAGTTTACATATTATCTTTCTCTGCTAAAGATCTAAGCCCTCGTCCTAGTCCTTTTCCTATGACACTAGGTGCGACAAATGTATACATAGTACTCTTTCTAGTTGATCCAACCTCATTTTCAACCTTCAATCAATTAATCTTGAACCATTACAAAAAACAAAAGTGAAAAGAAGAAAATGAAAAAAAAATGTGGAATGATATAGTAATACATAAAACCATCATGCATGTCATAAGAATATCTAAAAATATAATTATTATTATAGCTAACCAAAACATTACCTCATTAGTTCTTTTTCATTTTTTTACGAGCTTCCTAACTCTGCAAGATCATTATCCATTTCAATTTCATCATCAACTTTATCTAATGTCTCATATGAATCACGAGGGTGAGTCTTCCTCACTACTTTCCAACCTTTGTTGGAATTATCATTGACATAAAAAACTTGAGATGCTTGGTCCGCTAAAAAATGGCTCATTTGTTTTCAATAATCTACCCGGATTAAAACTCACAAATTCATACTGATCTTTTTTGACTCACTTTATTTCATAATACACATCAAACAAATTACATTGAAATAAGATCACTCTTCTATCCAGTACAAATTACAACTTAATAACCTTTGTTAAAACTCTATAGTAATCAATGTTATCACCAGGAGTACCATTATCGCCAACAACAACAACACCACAATTTTGAGTTCTTAACTTTTTATCATAATCTTCTACATGAAATCTATATCCATTAATAATATAACCATTACAATGTGTCGAATATTTGGTAGGATCGGGTGAAAGTAAAAGTAGATCTTCCATGATCCAACTATCATCTCCTTTATGCAATTATGCGACCTATGAATAAGATTGCATTGAATACTTTAGAATGAGTAATATAATATTAACATATTAAATTTGATGGTTATATATTACTTACCCTATCTTTTAACCATTTAATAAATTATCGGTTCCATTTTACGTCAATTAAGTGTCGCATAGTATCCTTATGAGTTTGTGTGAATTCTCTACAAAATTAAAGTGAATCCTAAATCTCATATCGAAAGGAAATTATCCTGAAGGAAATAATAAAAATGAGACTACATGAGTTCTTTCCATACTTGAGATAAGGTAAGACTTCATCAGAATTTTTCAATATGTATATATTTGCTTGTTCTAATTCATCAGCTTCAATCTCGCATAGATCTTTAGCTCCCAAATTTTTTCCATGAAGATAAAATATAGATAAAGCTCCATCAGATTCTTTAAACCCCCATAATAATTTCTTTCAAGCCGATTGAATTTTATGTCAATTCTATGCAAATACCTTGAACACAAGGTTAAACACTCATTTACGTTGTATCCCTATGCAATAGAACCTTTAGGGAATGCCTTATTACCAATGAGAGATTTCAAAAAATACAACCATCATTCCATAAGATACATCCACCTATAATGAATAGGCCTGACAATCTTGGCTTCAGCAGCTAAATGAATAGGCAAGTGCACCTTGACATCAAAAAAAGGAGGAAAGACCTTTTCTAACTTGCAACGTGTTATGGGAATTCGCACTTCAATATGTTCCAAATCATCAGTTCTCAACTCCTTGGATCCAAGCATGAAAATAGAAGATAACTCAATAAGTGGTTAACACACTACATTGGAAAACATATAATGAAGTACGAGAGGAAGTAGATATTGTAGTAGAACATGACAATCATGACTTTTCAACCCGGATATCTTATGATCTTTTAAGTTCACACATTGAGAAATATTAGATGAAAAACTATCAGGTACTTTCATATTCTATAAGAAAAGATAAAATTTGTACTTATCTTAAGGAGGCAATGTGTAGCATACAGTTGGAACTTCAACTTTCTCCCCGTTTTGGATGAGGTACAATTCTGGTCTAATGTTCATCTCTTGCAAGTCTAATCGAGTGTTAAATGTATCCTTGGTATTTCTTTTGATGTTCATAAATATCCCCATAAAAGCCTATCAAATATTTTTTACAATATGCATAACATCTAAATTATGTTGCAGTAAGAGATACTCCCAATATGGAAGCTTAAAAAAACAATTGTAGGGGGGTACAGATAACTCGGGTAATTTTCATGGTTTGTGAATATTAAATTCTTTTCCATGACTATTTCTAATAATTGTATTCCTTCAATATCTATTCTACAAGCTCTTAAGTATTCATAGACTATCATTTTATCCTATAGTAGTTGTAATTTTACAAATTTTTGTGTAATAATTTATTCTAATTGTGCTATATTTTATATGTAATCCTATGTTATCTATGTAATCAATTAAAATTTGTTGTTCATGTATAGATAATTTTCCATATGGATTATATAAACTATCATTTGTACCTCCTTTTTCTAAGGTTAACTTTATTCCAAGTAATCTTTTTTCTAATTGTCTTTTTTCACTTCTAAGTTGATTTCTGTAATTAATTTCTTCATATAGCCAACTTTGTATTTCTCTAATTCTTTTAATATATTCTAACATTTTTTAATCTATATAATATCAGTCTGAATAGTAATTATCTAGGTATGAATAGTAGCTATCGTCATTTAAGTGTATTTTTTCTAATTCATCTTCTATCCAATTTTCTAATTCTTCATCTTCAATATCAAATATCTTTTCCCATATAATTTTCTTTATATCTACTATCTCTATATCCTTAGGTACATATAAAATAATTATCTTAAATTCATCTATCATTTCATCAAGTAAGTAAGTATTCATTTTTCATATGATGCTATTTTTCAAAATATTCCCTTCAATCATACACATAACAAAATATGATCATCTTAGATCACTATGTACTAGATTATTCTTAAATAACATATTCTTTGATCACTATTAGCATGGTCATCTGGATATTTTTTCCCTAAACAGCACCTCTACTCTGGTTACTCCCCTATCACGGCTTCTTTTCCATACCAGTTTCACCTTTAGGATGCATAGTTCTAGGAATTTTTCTCCTTTTCCTCTTTGCTAATAAACTTCAAAACATATTATTTCTCGAAAAGTTCTACTATAAAGTAATTAACATGAGCTTATTTTATTATACTTATGATTGTCAGGAATTTTTGAATTTAGCTATTCATAATAGTAAATGAATATACTTGTTCTTGTAGCTTTGATAATTTTGTGCTTTGCTCATCCATAGCTTCGTGTAAAACTAAATATCTTTATTGATTAGGTGAGAGGATTTTTGTTGTATACAAGAAGGCTTGTTTTCCATGTCGAAATTCTTGCCTTAACTTAGCAAAGGCCTTTTCTATTTATAACCTAAAAAAGAGAAAATGCATTACTATTCTAAAAATGCATATACTATTCTAAACTGTTCCTACTTTACATTAGCCATCTTTACAAAAGTAGAAAATACTAAGGTAACTTTATAAAAAGTCCTAAAGCTATCCTACAAAAAACACAAAATTAATAATGGCACTTTGCCATAGAAAAGTCAAAAAGCTAATAACTGCTATATAATAATTTACGTATTCAAAGTCAAGAAAAGTTATCTAATAATTCATATGTCATTTTCTTAACTTTAATATCTTGCCTTTTTGTCTTCTTCTTCTTCATTGTTTTGTTGTTTTCTATCATTTGTCTATCTTCTAGCTCACATCCTTATCCTCTTTTGAACTTCTGGAATAATGTTATCTTCTCCATTACATCTCAAATATAAATGGTCTGGATATTTATGCCTATTAATTTACAGTACCTAGTTGATAATTCGTCTAAAATAAATTTTTCCTTAATTTCTCTGGTAATTGTTCTTTTTTCTAGATTAAGTAGTGTCATAACCCATCTCTGAACTTCCTCCATATCTGCTTGTCTTAACTCTCTTGAATTTGAATAGATCATTAGCTGGTCTCTTGAATAATAACTCTATTTTGGATTTTCATTTAGGTAGTTATTTGCTAATTCTTGGATAATTATAGATATTCTAATAATTCTTTTATTCGCATAAAAATCTGATATATCTATTTTGGGTATTTCAACTTGTTGTTCAATATCTTTGGGTATGATCATATCTCGGGACATTCCTATCTTCACAACTTGTATAACTGGTTTAATTTCATCATACAATATCTCTGTTGGTGCCACAAAGAACTTTACAAAAAATAGGTTGCCCTTGGTTATCTTTTTGTAAGCGGTAATTGCTTTATATATTTCTGGTATAGTAGATAATTCACTTCCGCCTTGGGTATATACAATATTGAGTAGTCCATAACAGAAATAGGTTTTAACAAGATTTGGGTTAGTTTTTGGTAATGCAATTAACTTATCGTATCCTTGTAGTTTATGGGTTATATAATTTGAATTTATTTCTTGAATGCTTGCAGCTCTGGGTTTAAGGTTTAAGTAAGTTTGTATCTTGTGGATGTTTCAATATATGATCTGGTTATGTAGTTATAAGCTTTCTTGTCTTGGTTTAGGCTTTCTAAATATGTAGTAGTTTATGGGGGTATAAACAAAGGGTCTTTTGGTATTTTTGGTATAAATGGCTTGTCAAATATTTTTTTCATGTTCACATTTAGGTTCTTTCTAACTCCTTTGCTTGTACCTGCTGAAGTAGATTGATAAATGTTATGGGTTTTTTGGAGTGTCCCAACGTCTTCTTTTATTTCTGAAATTTTATTATCTTCCAATCGACATTTCTCTGCACGTTGCTTAGTTATCTGAGTCATAGCTTCAAACTTCAGTTTAACTTCATTAGTCTTTAGCTTTTCTATCTTATTTCCCATGCTATCCACTTTCATTGAAAGCGTAGTTAGGGTTTTGAGTACTTCTTCTAGACTATCATCTTCTATAATATCAGTTTGGGTAGCTTTGCCTTAATATGTAATCTGTAATAACATTCTTGTTTGTCTTAATTACTTCTATTGTAAATGTAAAATTTAATATATTTAATACTAATCTTCGAATTTATTTTGTTGTAACTGAATTTTGTATTTTTCTTGTTAACCACCATCGTACCTGTGTATTATCTGTTCGTACAATAAACTTGTTATATACAATATATGGCTCTAATGCTAATAAAAATTTATATAATAAGCATAATTATTTTCTATTTATTTCTCATTTTTTTATGTTTCATGATGTTCGAATTTTTCTTCTTCATATCTATATTTAAGTTCTCCTCTATAACTATATTCACTTGCATCTGCTTCTACTATATATGCAAAAATTTTATTTTTATTTTGAAATTGTAATTTTGGTAAGTCTTTACAAAGTATTTTTATTTTCTGTACTTGTTTTTTATCTTCTTCATTGTAATTATATTCTATATCCTTTCTTAATTTTTTCTGTAATGGCTTTAGGTTTTCTGCTAATTTTTGTATATATTGTCTTATTTGGTTTACTAATCCTAAAAATGATTGTAATTTCCTTTTTGTATCTAATTCTTCTTTTGAATTTATAATTTTTTGTACTATATGTTGTTGCATTTTTACTCCACTTTTATCTATTTGTATTCCTAAAAATTCTACCTGGGTTTTCGTTATTTCTGCTTTCTTTTCACTTAGACTTATTCTTGAATTTTCTATTATACCTGCAAATTGTTCTAATAATTTTAAATGTTCCTATTTAGTTTTTGTATATAGTAGTATATCATCTATGTATATTGTACAATTAGGGAGCTATTTGAAATAACTATCCCTAAAGTGTTGGTATCTACCTGGTGTATTTTTATATCCAAATGGTACACATTCCATTCATAAAATCGTTGTGGCACTATAAATGCAATTAGTTTCTTAGAATCTTCGTTTAATTTTAGGTGGTAAAATCCTGATTTACAGTCAAATTTGGTAAAGTAATTATATCATTGTATTTGTCTTATTTTTAATATCTTATTTGGTATTGGATAATTATATGTCATAGTTTTTGCATTTAGGTTTTTATAATCAATAACTATTCTACTTTTTCCTCTTTTTTGTTCACTGTGTTTATTTACTATGAATACTGGGCTAGTGCGTTTACTATTACTTTTTTGTATATATTATTTTTCTAATAATTCATCTATATGCATTTTAAATTCTCTTAAATCATCAAATTTATATGTTAATGATTTTTGGGTTATTATACTATTTTTATCTATTATCTCAATTCTTATAGTAGTCTTATGTTTTTTTTCATCCTTTTAATGGATCTTCACTGTATAGTTGTCTTAATTTTTTTCTTTATTATTTCTACCTTATCTATTGAATCTATTGAAAATATAGTTATTTCTTCTCTATTTATTGAAAATATAACTAATTCTATTGTGTCTTCTGTATTTTTTATAATTTTTAATTTTTGTGTGATTTTTTCACTTCCGTTTATCCAATTAGCTTTCTTTCTTATTTTATTAATGACTCTTTTTTCTCTTATCCTTTGTTTACATGGGGTTGTAAACCACCAGTGTGTTTTAGTTATTATATGTGGGTATAGTTTATCTGAATATGGCATTCTAAAAGCATATCTTTTGATGTTAGTTCATAATTATAGATCTCTTCTATTGTTAATATCTTATCCCATAGTTGTATTTTTATATTTCTAGCTTTATAGGTAATTAATCTTCCTTCATTATTAAATCCTTTGACTACTATTGGTGTTTTTAGCTTATCCCATTTGTCTTCTGGTAAACAGTTATATCTACATAAGTTGGTTTCTTCTCCTATATCTATCATAGGTGTATAATATCTATTATAATATCCTTCTACTATTATTTTCATAAGTACATATATTTTCATGTTAAAGCTCTTTATTAATAATTTTTCCTTATTGTAGGTTATGGTTAATTGTGTGTGTTCTATATTGTAGGGTTTTATTTATTCTAACTATTTTATCCCTAATATTATGTCTATTTTTTGCATATCTTTCTTTATTTCAAATTCTATTTTTATTTTTCTAACTCCTATTATTATTTCTTTTTCAGTTGTATATTTAATAGTTATTAAACTTCTTGGCAGATCTGGGCATATAGTACTATTAGATTTTAATTCTTCATTTTTCACTAAGTATTTTACTATATGGTTTTCTTCTTGTCCTGGATTTAGGAGTATTAAATATTCTTTTTCATTTATTATTCTTGTTATATAATATTGAGTTAAATTAACTGTTGAAGTTATTTCATAATTTGTTCTTTTCGATGATCCTGATGATTCTAGTTTTTCAAAAGCTATTCTTTTTGTTGTGCTTATTCTATCATTTATTATTTCTAAATCTTCTTCTAGATCTATGTCTTTGTAACTATAATCATTGTTATCAATTGTTTTTATAAATTGTTCAAAAGGACTTTCTATTGTATTTTTTTAATTTTATTTTTTTTCATTATTTTATGTTTTGTTGTTAATACATATAGATTTTTACATCTTGCTGTAAATATTTTACTTCCTGGGGTTAGTTCTATTCCTGATATTTTCCAATATAGCACTAATGACTTATCTATGTTTTTATCTGTTGTTGCTACTGAATAATTTGCACTTATTATAAATTTAAATTTTTGGTATATTAGATTCCTCTTATAGCAGTTATTTTACTTTTTTCTCTAGCTTTTCTAATTCTATCATCTGCTAAATATAATTCTATTGGTGTATCTATTCCTTCTCTAAAACATGCTTTTATTAATATTTTTGTTCCTCCAAGGTGTAATTATTTTATTGGGTCTTTACTTTTTATATCATTTATTTTTTAATTAATTATTCTTTTTGTTACTAGTGGTATACTAGCTTTACCTTTTGCATATCTACAGTCTATTATATGTTCCTTTTGGCTTACTATGTAGTATTCTTCTTTTCGTCTACTAAATATGTTTTTTATTGTTTGTATTTTAAATATTTTTCTACACTTAAATCTAATTATTTTCCTTTTATCTCGTCAAATATATTATTATCAAATATTATTTTTTGATCAGTTCCTTCTTTATATAAATATTCTTCCTTTGTTATTATTTTTATATCTTCTTCAGTCATTTGATTCATCTGATTCACTATCTATTTCATTATCTGTTTCATTTTCCGAAATTTCATATATACTATTGTAATGCCCCGAATCTGGTACCCGGATTACTACACAATGCTTATGACCCCAAAGGACCACAAGCTAACCCATGACTGATATCTGTAACTGAGCACTGAAAAATAAACTATAAATATGCGGAATCATGAATTGAATGACCATAAGATTCAAAACTGAATGAACATTTGATAAATAATGTTTGAAAATGGTATAACAATACCAAAGAAAATCTAAAGTAACTGTCTAACATGCTATAGTCTAAAGCCAATAAACTATCTGAATAAGGAGTTGACAGGACATGTAGCCAACTAACTCCGACTACTGAAATAAACTGAAAACTGAAATAGTAATATAATCATCATGTCCTCGAAAGATGAGGACTCACTGCTAACTTTGATCGCTGAACTGGGATGCTGCTGGTTCTCTGGAGCTTGTGATTTTAAACCTATGATATAAGATACCATAGTGCAAATGCGTTAGTACTTTAAATGTACTGGTATGCAAGTGAGGTAGGCTGAATACAAATGGTTCATATGACTGACTAACATGAACGTGAGATACATTCATGACTACGTATCTGAAACTGATATCGTGATAGGACTGGATACTGATTCTACTGATATTGACCCCTGGGTCGCTGATATGTGAGAAAGATTGATATTGTATTACAGAATACTGAGGGTCTGATACTATGTTTCTAATACATGAATAACTATTTTTGACAGTTCTGATTATGAAGAACTGGTCTGGTTCACTGTATCTGACAGTCCTGAAGTTGAATATTGATAACATGAGTTATGAGAACTGATATAACTGATAATATGAGTGATTGTATCTGACAGTCCTAAAATTAATAGAACTAGATGAGTTCCATATTGTATCTAAATTTGACTGTACCTGACAATCCGGAAATCTGAAAACCTATTTATGTTCTTTTACTAAGACTGAGACTGAAACTAAGATTGTGGGAGGTAATCATCTAACCGACATACCCCAGAACTGAACTAGTGGGGTCCAACTTGTAACCACAGCTGGAAGGGTGTTAATATCGTGACACTTATAAAGACCTGTTGTGAGTATACCCTCGCTGACAGGGAGATCTACCGTAAACCCCTCCAAGTAGGTAACCCAAATAAGATATATATATATATATATATCCCTAAAAGTGTAGGGTTCATATCAACCTAGGATAGCTACATAGTTTGGAATATAAGAATTGCTTCTAAGGGTCACACCCTCCACTAAATAATAGGTGAGTCCTCATCCTCGGGTTCACTCGGTGCTGAATCCTACTCCCAACTGAATAGACACTGAATTGATTAACTAAACTGAACTAATTAACTGATGGTATCATTTACCGGAGCTAAAATTGAATTTACTTAGCTTTGTTGACCGACGAAAAACTACTGAGATCTGAGGACTGACTGAGAGTACTGAAGTTACTGAGACTTACTGGGAATACTGAGATCACGGTGGTTACTGAACTACTGAGATTACTGAGATATCTGAGATTTCCTGAGTCATATAACTGACTGAGTTCTATGGATCGTGACTTATTTGAGAGTATCGTGAAAACATGACATGGCTCTAGGCACACAACTAAGTTGTTGGGTACAAGTACCCCCAAGACTCAATGGAATGAAACTGATATAACATGACTTACTCGAACACATGACCAACAACACAATTCATAATTCATATATTCAAGAACTTCATCAAACATGTGATATGCATAAACTTGTACGTAAATGGGGATTTCATAATATCATGATAGTTGGACACTTTTCCTTCATATAGGCATTCAATCAAACACATAGTAGGCATACTATTTGTAAAAAACATTGTACAACAATTAGACATCATGGTTCAATTCTAATTTCATCATTATAGGGTTTAATCATAAGTTCACATTAATATACATCTATACTAATCAATTTCACATAAAATTGATCACCAAACATGGATTAGAATTAAATTAATCATTCTCAACATGAACAAAACAATCTCAACATTAAACTCATAAAGAAATCCATAAACTTGGTGTTGGAAAATATATTCTTGGGCTTCATGGACGGAAAGAGTCCATGAATGAACACTATGCATACCTTGGTTCGTAAATACACGAAGATTGATGAAGGAAATTCTTCAACTTGAATCTTCTATGAAAAACCCTAATGTGTTCTTGAGAGGATTTTGAGAGAATAGAGTATATTTTGGTGTAATGGAGGCTCAAATCTGTGTTTTTGAGCTTATATAGGGTAGGGTAATTGACACTTTTAACCGTAGGACACGTATTTTAATTTTTGTGAAAATTTCCCGATTTTTATCCTTGGCGCGACGCGCCAAGTCACTGGAACTGGACAATTGGGAATTTGCATGGTGGCGCGACACAGAGATATCATATGGCCACCTTGTTTGAGACCTGGAAGCTTGACGCGACATGCCACTATCGCGGAGCAACACCGGAAATTGACAATTGCCATTTAAGCTGGCTCTGCGATGTGCTGATGGCTCAGATGGTATACTGTCTCACTAAAAAGGCTCTAACTCTTCGTCCGGGTGTCGGATTTGGGAAAATTTGATATCAATGGAAAGCTTATGGAAAATACCACATCTATAAAAGTGGATTCATCTTTCAAAGAAATTTTCTAATATTTTTGGGGAAAAAATTCAAGCTAGGAAAAGCACGGGTATTACAATATCTCCCCCTTAAGAACATTCTTCCTCGAATGAGACTGAGTGAGAGGGGATAAGATGAATTGACGTACATAATAAAAATGAATAACTAAAACATGATCTCATGACTGACATAATTAAAGAGCTGAAAATAGCATACTGAACATGTATGTCTGATGTATGATTGATAAGCTGAATTCATGCATATCTGATGCATAGTTAATTGACTTATGAGTATATCACTGACTATTCTGATGAACTAAATTCCTCGTAGTGAGAATATATGTCTGATGCATGATTACATAACTGAACTGATATATGAATGCATGACTGAATATGCTAGAGTACTTAGTACCAAGTTTGTAATGGGGATCTGAGCATGAATTGAATACAGAGGTTGTAATGGTAGTTTGAACATGGAACTGAGTACGTTCAAGAAAAACTATTATGTAAACTGAGAAGTACTGATGAACCCATGATTATGCTAGAAATATGCATGCACGGGAACATGAACCTCTGAATACTTGGCCCAAAGCTGAGGTTGGGACTTTGAGGGTTAACTTATGAGTACCCTCTACTCTAAACTAGGTTTTTTTTAACAAGAATGAATGAGATATTCTTCTTATGAAATTTTTAAGGTTTATAGCATATCTCCCCCTTAGGACACTAGGTTCCTTAATTAATACTGGCTCGGTTGAGCTGCTGAGGAAAATTGAGGCAATGCACAAGGCACCTACGAACTTTGTCGTAACTAATTATTTGAGATCTAAGACTGAGGCATGATACATGAACTGAGCTGAGCTTGTATCTATCTGATTGTTTCATCTTAGAATGATTATATTCTTTCATGAGATTTCGGCTAGAGCATATAGCTAGGGATATAAAAACCAAACTATATGGATTTATCTGTATAAGATAGCTGAGTAAGAAGATCATAACTTGATTGAGATTCGGTAAGATGAGTTGAGGCCTACTAACACCATTTAAGATGAAATGACTAAGCATCTTGCACTGCAACTAAGACTACTAAAAATATTCACGTGGGTGCTGAGCACGAATGCATAACTGTACTGACTTATCCAATTAACTGAAGGACTGATAGCTGAATATTGAGTCTGTAGGATGGAACTGTACTTAGTCTTGAATAACAAACTGCAATTCTAGAGCATTATGCATAGGAGATAAGGACTGACTGAGTAATATGAGGTAACTGGGCATAGATTTATGAAAATTGTATTACCTCAAGAATGCTAGGCTAAGCATCTAATGTGATTGGGAACATTCTATAAACTAAGGTATTGAGGTACTACTGACTGAGTAATCGATGACTATAACATTGTCAAGCTATCCTAAAACTGGACTGAATTGCTGATAACTGGTGTTTAGACTAGTGCTGAAGCATCTGATTTTGAGACTGAATGCTGATTACTAAAACTGAACACTGAAACTATAACTGAGATGGTAACTGAATTTGGATAGATACATGATGAGGACTGATATAGATAAAGGATATGAATGTATACTTGCACTCTATACTTTTACCCAACTTATAAATGCAACCTCTTGCTAGCCACTTACTTGCATGCTACTACAGCATTCAAGCCTATCATTATAATTGCACCTTCGTGTAAAGCAAACATGCAATAATATTCTCTGAACATGAATAATTTACTCTCTATCTTCTAAGCAACTGCTAATTACTACACTATTTTCATAGAGAGAGCTCATTGAAGGGTTAAATCAGGAGGACCTAAAGAATGAATAGATACTGACTGAACTTGATACTTGAACTAAAGCCTGAGAAATAGAACATCAATAACATAGATTCACCAAAATGGTTTGAACTAAGGAGATACATAGCATATCTGAGTTTGGCTGCTTACTAGAATTGGAACATGAGTCATGTGGACTAACATACTATGAAGCATGACATGAGTATGTGGGTCATGAGAAGCATGACTTGAGTCTAAAATTTTTGAATTTGTGAGACATGATTCGTAACATTGAGGGAGATGGAACTGAACTCCTTATGCTGGGAACTAAAAGTGGACACAATACATGGAAAGTACATAAAAGTAGGTTGTGTTCATAGAACTAATTCGTACTGCGGGGTAAACGAGGACCCCTTATACTGGGAATGGAAATCGTACATGATTTATAAAAAAATGCATGAGCATGATCTGTGACCATAGAGTTGACATGCAAGGCCTGAGTGGATTTCATGATAGCTGAAGTGCAAAACTCTGCACTGAGATAAGGATGGGTCGGGAATCATCTTTCCTTACTTCTTTCTATATATACTGGAACTACCACTGGAATCTAGGAGCCTAAAATGGGTCAGTCGATGTATCATCTCCCCCTTGGATTTAAGCCTTTATCATAAGTCTGTAAACGCTTTACTAAACTCTGAACTGAACCGTAATCATCGTCATATACTTATATTTTGTTCGACATATGCTTGCCTTACTAAAAACATCATCTAGTTCTATTTTTCATATATTACTAATATCACATCCACACCTTCAAGATTAATGTCATGTCAATAAACTTAAATTCTTGTTTGCACTATTCAAGCCTACTGATTCACTTTGGTACAACTATCCCTATGAATGCATAATCTATTCAACTTGGATCATGTTATCCCAACTCTACTACTGCTAAACTCCAGAGTTCATGCTTCTAACTCTAGGTCATATGCTATCATAGAATTCGAAGAAGGGATCTGATGACATATGAGTTATCATGATCATGAATAAGAGTTGTAAAACTCTGGAACATAATTGAACTGATAGGATACTTTTGAGCTTATGGGCAATCCCATAACTGATTGTAGGGTCTATCTGAGAAAGCCCTATCTCTAGCACTTGAGCTTTACTAGTTTTGTTACCTTAAAAGTAAGTTAAAGTTAACATGTGTGAAGCATGTTGAGAATCTACAAGACTTTCATAAAGAACCTTTCTATAGCATGATCTGAGACATGAAAGAAGGGAAACTATTTCTAAAACATTTCATAGCCTCCTGCACATAAGTGTGGTGCACAATATGCCCATGTATAAGACTCTACTAGATACGGATTTTCAGACTTCCTAGGACACTATTGAACCTTAGGCTCTAATACTAAGTTTGTAACGCCCCGAATCTAGTACCCAGAATGCTATACTGTACTCATGACTCCAAAGGACCATAAGCTAACCCATGACTGATATCTACAATAGAGCATTGAAAAATATACTGTAAATATGTAGAAACATGAACTGAATGGCCATAAGGTTCAGAACTGAATGAACATTTGATAAACAGTGTCTGAAAATGGTATAACAATACCAAAGTAAATCTGTTGTAGCTATCTAACATGCTATAGTCTGAAAGCCTCTAAACTATCTGAATAAAGAGTTGATGGGACATGTCCCCAACTAACTCCAACTACTAAAATAAAATAAAAACTAAAATAGTAATGTAACCATCATGTCTTTGAAGGATGAGGACTCACTGCTAAATCTGATCGCTGAACTGAGATGTTACTGGTTCTCTGGAGCTCATGCTTCTAAACCTATGGTATAACACACCATAGCACAAATGCATTAGCACTTTGAATATACTGGTATGCAAGTGAGGTAGGCTTAATAGAAATGGTTCAAATGCATGAACAATACTAATTTACTGACTAACATAAATATGAGAATATATGCATGACTACGTAACTATAAATGATATCGTGATAGGATTGGATACTGATTCTACTGATATTAACCCCTGAGTCGCTGATAAGTGAGAAATAATGATATTGTATTACTGAATACTGAGGTCTTGATACTATGTTACTGATACATGAATAACTATTTTTGACAGTTCGGATTATAAAGAACTGGTATGGTTGACTATATCTGATAGTCCTGAAGCTGAATGCTGATAACATAAATTCTGAGAACTGATATAACTGATAATATGAGTGACTGTGTCTAATAGTCCTAAATCCAATAGAACTAGCTGAGTTCCGTACTGTATCTGAATTTGACTGTATCTGATAATCCTGAAATCTAAAGAACTATGTGAGTTTTTTTACTGAGACTGAGACTGTGGGAGGTAATCATCTAACTGACATACCCCAGAACTAACCTGGTGAGGTCCAACCTATAACCTCAGCTGGAAGGGTGTCAATACCATGCCACGAGTAAAGACCTACTATGAGTATACCCACGCTGACAGGGAGCTCTACGTCAACCCCTCCTAGTAGGTAACCTAAATAAGAGATATATATATATATAGCCCTAAATATGTATCGTGCATCACAACCTACACTGGCTATATATTTCTAGAACACAAGAATTGCTTATAAGGATCACACCCTCCACTAAATAACAGGTGATTCCCCATTCTTGGGTTCACTTGGTGATGAATCCTACTCCCAACTTAATAGACACTGAATTGATTAACTAAACTAAACTGATTAACTGATCGTATCATTTAGTGAAGCTAAAACTGAATTTACTGAGTTTTATTGACCGACGGAATGCTACTAAGATTTGAGGAATGACTGAGAGTACTGAAGTTACTAAAACTTACTAGGAATACTGAGATCACGAAGGTTACTGAACTATTGAGATTACTAAGATTTTTGAGATTTCTTGAGTCACATGAGTGGCTGAGTTTTGTTGACCAAGGGAATGCTACTGAGATCTGAGGATTGACTGAGAGTGCTGAAGTTACTGAGACTTACTGGGAATGCTGAGATCACGAAGGTTACTGAACTACTAAGATTATTGAGATTTTTGAAATTTCCTGAGTCACATGACTGACTAAGTTCTATGGATCATGACTTGTCTGAGAGTATCGTGAAAAAATGACATGGCTCTAGGCACACAGCTAAGTTTTTAGGTACAAGTACCTTCAAGACTCAATGGAAAGAAACTGACATAACATGACTTACTCAAACACATGACCAACAATACAATTCATAATTCATATATTGAAGCACTTCATCAATCATGTGATATACATAAACTTGTACATAAATAGGGATTTCATAATATCATGCTAGTTGGGCACTTTTCCTTCATATAGGAATTCAATCAAACACATAGTAGGCATAGTATATGTAAACAACATTGTACAATAATTAAACATCATGGTTCAATTCTAATTTCATCACTATAGGGTTTAATCATAAGTTCACATGAATATACATCTATACTAATCAATTCCATATAAAATTGATAACTCAACATGGATTAGAATTCAATTAATCATGCTCAACATGAACAAAACAAACCCAACATGAAACTCATAAACAAATCCATAAACTTGAAGTTGGAAAAATGATTCTTGAGCTTCATGGACGGAAAAAGTCCATGAATTAACTCTACACATACCTTGGTCCATAAATACACGAAGATTGATAGAGGAAATTCTTGAACTTGAATCTTTTATGGTTCTTGAGAGGATTTTGAGAGAATAGAGTATATTTTGGTGTAATGGAGGCTCAAATACGTATTTTTGAGCTTATATAGGGTAGGGAAATTGACACTTTTAACCCTAGGACACATATTTTAATGTAATATCTGTGCTTTTTCTTAGCTTGGAAATCATCTCAAGGATGTTAAAACTTGTTTTGAAATAAGGATTCATTCTTATACATATGGTATTTCCATAATTTTCACTTGCTATCATGTGGAAAATTGAATAAGCTTTCCATCGGTATATAATTTGCCCAAATCCAACACTCGGGCAAAGAGTTAGGGCCTTTTTAGTAAGACAGTGTCTGACCTGAGCCTTCAGCGCATGCGGGGGTAGCTCAAATAACAATTGTCAAAATACAGTGATGCTTCGCGATACTGGCGCATCGTTCCATGGTTCTAGGTCATAAAAAAGGGGGGGGCAACATGATGGATCTGCGTCTCTCTATCCCTCCATTTCCCAATTATCAATTTCTAGGGATACGGTGTGATAACGCCGCATCACCCCAAGGGCCCAATTCTGGAAATTTTTTAAAAACATAATGACCTGTTCAGGATTAAAAGGGTAAAATTCCCCACCCTATATAAACCTTATAACATGAGATTTAAGCCCTAATTCATCAACTTAAACTAAATTTCTCCCAAAAACTCTCAAGCACAAGCCCTAGGATTTTTATAGAAGAGTCAATTTCAAGGAAATTTCGCTGTCAATCTTCACAAATTCTTAATATAAGGTATGCACAGTATTCATCCATGGATCCCTTTCATTCGTGGAGTTCAAGAATCAGTCTTTAAATGCTAAATTATGTTTGTTGCGGTGATATGATCATACTCATAGTGGTGTTTGCTATTTGTGCTATAGAATAGTATTTTGATTGTATTTCATGAAGGTTATGATCATGTTAGTTGGAACCCGTGAATTGGATGTTTTAATATAGTGCAAATTTATAAAATACACCTATGCCTTAAAGAGTACATGCAAGGTGTTTGATAAAATGCCTAAGAAACTAGAAATCACAAAATATAGCTAAATTGTGACTAACTGAAGGATTCATGATAGCCACTATGTTCCAATGACTTTCATGTTGATATTGAGTCATGTAAATTTTGTTGGATTGCTCATGAACTAGTCTTATGAGATTATGCTATGCTTACTTGCGAATCCTACTTATGTACAAGATGTATGATAACCATGTACCTCCTGAAATTCCCTAGTCATGATATTACGGATTATTGATGTTAATCATGTATTCAAGTCAGTCACGTGTGTCAGTTTCATTTCATTGAGTCCTGGAGGTATTCGTACCTGAAAAATATAGTTGTGTGACCAGAGCCATGTCATGTTGTCACGATAATCTCTGTCAAGCCATGATCTATAGAACTCAGTCAGTTATGTGACTCAGGAAATCTCAAAAAATGTCATGATCTCAATAAATTTTCAAATAGTGGTACTATTCTGTCAGTCAACGGAAGTCAGTTACTTAGTTTATGTACAGTCAGTTAAGTCATTTTCAGTCTCTTCAGATGGGAGTAGAAGTTAGCACCGAGTGAACCCAAGGATGGGAACTCACCTACCAATTTAGGGTGTGATTCTTAGAAATTATCCTTGTGTTTTAAAACTATATATCCAGCATAGGTTGAGACATCTTAACCTGTCAGATTAGGGTTAGTGAGGTGGCTTAACCTGCCAGTTTATGGTTCCTACCATTCTCATTTGAATACCTACCAGATAAGGGTCACTCATAACTGTCATTACCAGTGGGACGGTATTGACACCCCTCCAATCGGGGAAGAGATTAAACCCCAACTCAGTTATATATGTTATTAGGGCATCTTAGTTAAACAACTAGCTCCCACATTTTCAGTCCCAGTCTCAGTAAAAGAACTCAGATAGCTCTTCATATTTCAGTATACCAGGATTGTCAGTTATAGTCAATTCAGTTATAGTACGAAACTCAGGTAGTTCCATCAGATTCAGGATTGTCAGACACAGTCATCAATGTTATCATAATTCTAGTATCAGTCATGTTAGATAACAGTAAACCATGTATTAGCGTACAAATCCAAATATCACGTATTCACGATCTCAGTTACTATGTATGAATTCTTGCACTCACACGTTCATATTAGTCAGTGAGTTAGCATTACTCATACATATAATCCCTTTTGCATTTAGCCTACCTCACTCGTATACTCAGTACTTTTAGTTGTACTGACGCATTCGTGCTATGGTGCTTTCTTATATGTTACACCATAGGCTCAAAGTCACGAGTACACAGAGTGGCAGTAAGTCCTCATCCATCCAAGGATGATATTATTTTATTTTATTCATTATTTCAGTTCAGTTTTGTTAGACGGAGTTAGTTGGAGACATGGTCCTTCAACTCCTTATTTTAAACAGTATTTAGAGGCTTTCAGATTTAGTTCAGATTTGATTCAGACTTCAGTTGTTTAGGGTATTTTGTCACCCAAATGGATGTTATGTTTTGTCAGACACTTTATTTAGTTGAACCTTATTGCGTATTGTTCATGTTTTCCATATTTTACATGTATATTATGCAGTGTATAGGTACAGATATCAGTCATGGGCTAGCTTGTGGTCCTTCAGGGTCATAAGCATTGTGTAGTATTTTGGTTTAGAAAATTAGGGTGTTACATTCAATTCTTGTGAAAATTTCCCAATTTTCATCCTTAGCATGATGCGCCACTATCGGGTCAAGTCACTAGAACTAGATAATTAGGAATCTGCATGGTGGCGCGATGCGGAGCTATTGCGTTGCCACCTTTTTTGAGACCTAGAAGTTTGGCGCAATGCGCCACTATCGCAGAGCAAAACTGGAAATTGACAATTTCCATTTAAGCTGGCTTCACGATGCGCTGATGGCTCAGGTGATACACTATCTCACTAAAAAGGCTCTAACTTTTCGCCTGAGTGTCGGATTTGGGCAAATTTGGTATCGATGAAAAGCTTATGAAATTTCCCATATGAAAAAGTGAAAATCTTGAAAATATCACATCTATAAAAGTGGATTCATCTTTCAAAAAAACTTCTAACATTCTTGGGAAAAAATTTCAAGCTAAGAAAATTATGGGTATTACAACTATCTTCACTTTCTAATTTGTAATCTACATAATCTATTTGCATATATTCTGCATTTTCTATCTTTATTTCTGATATTTGTTTCTTTTTTGGGTCTTTAGGCATTTTATAATCTCTAGCTAAATGTCCTAGTTTTCCACAATTATAACAAGTACATTCTTTTATAGATTCCTTTTTCCTATATGGTCTTTTATTTTCATAGTTTTTTACATAATATCTTTTTCCTGGTTTCTTATACTTATTGCGACTTTCTATACTACTTATATTTATTATGTCTTTTTGTTTTCTGATAATATTTTTCTTCACTTCCAAATTGGAGTGCTATTTAACCTTGCAAGATGCTAAATTTCTTATTAATATTTTTTTCATTTTTGTTTTTTCTCTGTATTTTTCACATATATTCCTATACCATTGTGGTAGAAATTTTATTCTTGCTCCTAGGGTATCTACTATTTTTGCTTCATCCCAACTCTTTATTATTTTTGAATTAATGGTTCAGGTAATTTACTAAAATATACTCTTCTTACTTCTTTACTTTCTTTTGTATTGTATGTTCCCTTATAGTAGTATTATTTAATTGCACACGTATATTCATCTATGTAGCACATATTACATATTGCTAGTTTTAACATTAAATTCTATTTGTATCTTTTTCTTTGTTTTGTTCTTCTTCTTCTTCTATTGTCATACTATTAAATTCATCTCTTATAACTATTTCATATTTTTTCAATATGTCTATGGGTGTTAGTTTAATTACTGTTGTTCCTTCTATTTTTTCTATCATCCCTTAAAACCATTTTACTATCTTCAGTTAAATTTAAAAACCATAATTTTGTTGTTCCTATTAGTGTTCTTGCTATATGTTTTGGTGTATCTGTTGCATTTATATATCTTATCCATTATATATCCTATCCTATTAGTATTCTTTCTATACCATTTACTAATAATTGTTTTGTTATATATCCTATCCATAATTGTATCATTTTATCTACATCTATTACACAGTCTAAGTCTAAGAATTTATAATTTTTATTAATTATTTGTTTTGGTGTCCATTTGTTATATTCATCCTTTAGATTATACCTTTTAAACATATCTTTATAATAATATGTACGTTTTCTTATTTCTAATAATATTTTTGTCATCTTTTGTATCAATAGTATTTACTTTTGTGTTTGTTTCTTCTATATTTTTTTTAATTGCTTCTTGTTTTTTCTTAATTTCTAGGTCTTCTATTTTTTCTAAAATTTTTGTATATGTTTCACCATTTTCTGAATCATAATCGTTTGTTTCTTTAGTGTCTATTGTATTTACTTCTAATTCTTGGGTTTCTAAGACTTCATTTTTTATTTCTAAATTTTCTTTGAATTGGTTTATTTCATCTAATAATCATTATTCTTTATCTTTTTCCTTTTCTTTTTGACTTTTTTCATATAAGTCTTTTAACATATGTAACTCTTTTTCTCACTTAGCAATCATATTATTTTTTATTTCTTCTATTTTCTGTATTCCATCTGAAGTTTGTTGTTTTATTTTTTCTACTTCCTTTTTTTCTGTCTATTTCTTCATTTTCTTTTGTTATTCTTACCATAACTGTTAATTTATCTACTAATTTTAATTCTTCTTTTTCTAACATTAAATATAAATGTTCACCTATTTTCTTATATCTTCTTCCTAAATTAGAAAATCCTATTCTTATTTTTAATCCTTCGTGTTTTTCATATGTTTTTTCATCTATTATGAATTCTTCTTTATTCATTTTATCTATTTAATGGTATGTAAATCATGTTGATATATGTATTCTAGGTTTTCTATTAGAGATTCTAAATATGATATTTCTTCTTTTTGTGCTTTTATTGATTTTTGACATGCTCCAACAATTATGTGATATTGTAGTCTTTCTTTTCTTAATTTTAATTCTCTTCATTTCTCAGATAATATTTGTTTTAGTTCTTTATGTTTTTGGGATTGGTCTATATTATTCATTTGTATAGTATTTATAATATTTTGGCGGATCTATAAATCTAATTTTATCATAATTAGGTGCTATATACCTCATTCTTCTAGATTTTAAACGGATTATTAATTTTGTCTCAATACTGGATATCAAAGTAATTAGGTAAGGTAATCTATGGAGGTCTTCTTTTGTTTTATTTAGTTTTTTATATTCCGAATAATTACTATTTAGAAATCTTTTAAATTCTCTAAAAGCCTGTATATTTTTAAATAGTCTTCTCATAATTAACAAATAACAACATAGTTAACAAGATAACACAGCTTATAATTAATAATTAAATTAACATATCTCACAACTAACATACTGTAATACCCCGAAAAATCCAAACCACTATTAGAGCCATGTACCAAGCTCATGTATAGTACATAATGGTTCTTTTATAGATTTATGAGTAGGTTAGATGTATATTAAGGCTTCAAATAACTCCCAGCTATCAGACGAATCAAAACATTCCTTACTGATCGAATTCTTGAGAAAGATATTGCCATAGTCATATTCAAACAAGAATATCTCTCATTATACTTGGAATTTTTGAGGTCATGACCTATCAACAGATAGATAATTGAATTGTCTTTCCAACGATACCAATTCCGACTAAATTCGATATCGGAGTGAAGAGTTATTCCAATTTTACTCTAGCATGTCAGGCTGAAAATAGTGTGACAACATTCGTGGTAACTTACCACTTTTGTGACGCCCTATCACGAAGGTCGTCAGCCTTAGGCAGAAACTAGCTCCTAAGTGATGACATTCGTGGTAGCTTACCATATTTGTAATGCCCTACCACGAAGGTCGTCAGACCTAGGCAGAAACCATCAACTCCAGCTTCTGTGTGACGATATTTTTGACAGCTTACCACATTTTTGATGCCTTGTCACAAATGTCATCAGCTATTATTTTCAGCAACTGGGAATTTATTTCATAAGGGTATTTTGGTCTTTTACCTTCACTTTCCTCGACTTATAACCCTCAAGGAATGTATTATCTTCCATTCTCTTTAGTTAAAACATTTCAAAAGTTTTCTCATACACTTTCAACCACAAGATTATGGTTTCTCTCAAGATCATCTCCTCAGGAACAAGAACATTCTTTCCCAAAGGAGTTAAACCTTAGTCAAGAAAAATCAAGAGCAAACCTAAGGAATTCTTCAAGAAACTTCAGAAACATTAGATCTCTTTAAAGATTCAATCACTAAGGTATGAGTAGTGTTCATCTATGCATCCAATCCATTCATAGAGCTCAAGAACCATGTTTCAAATATTATTTTGTAAACTTTTTGTGGTGATATGAGTATGTAAATGTAGACGATTGTTGTTTAAGTTTCAATGTGATGTCTAAAGGTGTTATCATGGAATATATATTTTGTTAATTGAAAACCATGAACTTTCGGTGGTTTAATATGGTGATGATATGAAACCCACCTATACCTTAAAGAATGCATGCAAGGCCTTTGATAAAATGCTTAGCATGCTAGAAATTCATGTTTGTATGGTTCTATGATGTCTAAATGACAAGTTCATGTTATCTATATACTTTAATATGAATTTCATGCTTTTCATGTATTGCTATTGTGGTGGATGAAGCATGCAAAATAATGGAGATATACAATATGTACACAAAATATATCCATGCATTCCCTACAATGTTTAAGATGTTGAATAACTATATGAAATATGATAGCCCCTACTTATGATATTATGAATTGTGGACTCAAATTTTGTGATCAAGTCATGTCATGTGTGTCAGTTTCTTTCTATCGAGTCCTGGGGGTATTCATACCTGAAAAATATTATTGTGTGCCTAGAGCCATGTCATGTTGTCATGATAATCTTAGTCAAGCTATAATATATAGAACTCATGATCTCAGTTAACTCTCAGATAATAATACTACTCCATCAGTCAACGGAAGTCAGTTAATCTGTCTATGTACAGTCAGTTGAATAAAGTTTAGTCTCTTCAGATGGGAGTAGAAGTTAGCACTAAGTGAACCCAACGATGGGGACTCACCTACCAGTTTAGGGTGTGTTTCTTAGCAGTCATCCTTGTGTTCCAGAACTACATAGCCAGTGTAGGTTGAGACATCTTAGCATTTTAGATTAGGGTTCATGAGGTGGCTTAGCCTGTCTGTTTAGGGTCCTACCATTCTCACCTACCAGCCAGATAAGGTTTACTCACAACTGTCCTTACCAGTGGCACGGTATTGGCACCTCTCCAATTGGGGCAGAGATTGGACCCCAGCTTAGCCATAATGGTATACATGGGGCATGTCGGTTAAACAACTACCTTCTACGGTTTCAGTATCAGTCTCAGTAAAAGAACTCAGACAGTTCTTCCGATATTAGTATACCGGGACGATTAGATATAGTTAAATTCAGTTATAGCACGGGACTCAGAGAGTTCTACCAGATTCAGGACTGTCATATACAGTCGCTCATGTTATCAAAACTACAGTTCCTGTAATGTATTAGCATACAGATTTTGCTACCACGTACTCATGATCTCAGTTACTATGTATGTATGTTTGTACTCTTACGTTCATATCAGTCAGTGAATTAGTATTATTCCTGCATGTAAACCCTTTGTATTAGCCTACTTCACTCGTATACTCATTACTCCAGTTTTACTAATGCATTTGCGCTATGGTGCTTTCTTTTTATATTACACCATAGGTTCAGAGACACGAGCTCCAGACCAGCAGTAGCAGTAGCATTTCCAGTCAAAGAGATTCAGTGAGTTCTCTTTATTCGAGGAAGACATTATTTGATTTATTCATTTATTTCTTTAGTTCAATTTTACGGAGTTAGTTTGAGACATATTCCTTCAACTCCTTATTCAGACAGTACTTAGAGGCTTTCAGATTCAGTATTCAGACTTATGTTCAGATTTGATTCAGTTTTCAGCTGTTTTGGGTATCTTTCACCCATATAGATATCATGTTTTGATAGATTCTTTAATCAGTTAAACCTTATGGCCTACATGTTTATGTTTTCCGCATTATTGCATTATATATGCAGTGTACAGGTACAGATATCAGGCATAGGTTAGCTTGTTATCCCTCGGGGTCATGAGCATCGTATAGCATTTTGATTTAGCAAATCGAGGCATTACAAACTTGGTATCAGAGCCTAAGGTTCAATGGAGTCCTAGGAATTTTGAAAGCCGCATCTAGTAGAGTCTTGTGCATGGGTGTGTTGCGCACCACATTTATTTACAGCAGGATATAAGATATTTTTGGAACAGTTTCCCTTCTTTCAGTATTTATGTCGTGCTACTAAGCATACTTTCAAGTTAAACTCCCAGTCTAATCCGTTCTTCTCTTGTTTCAAAATATGGCCCCAAAGAGAAGAAACCAACCAGCTCCTCAGCCTGAAGATCCTTTGGGCGAACATGTTTCTCATGCGGAGTTTAGAGTCACATTTAGCACACTTGCTCAGTATTTGGCTGCCCAAAATGAAAGGCCAGCAGCTATTCCGGCCAATCCAGTGGCAAATTCTGCAGCAGCTAGGATTTGGGACTTCACCTGAATGAACCCTCCATCTTTCCATGGGTCTAAGTCTGATGAAGACCCTTAGGAGTTCATTGACAAAGTTCATAAGGTCATTGACATCATGGGTGTTACTTTTATTCAGAGTCTTGAGTTAGCCGCATATCAGTTGCAAAATATGGCTCACACTTGGTACAAATAGTAGAAGTCTGAGAAGGTAGATGGCACAGGTCCCATTGGGTGGGAGGAATTTGTCATGGATTTCTTAGATAGATTCTTTCCCCCAGAAATGAGGAAAGCCAAAGTTCTTGAGTTCATCAACCTCAGGCAGGGAAATACGATGGTTAGGGAGTATTCTCTTAGATTTACTCAGCTATCCAGGTATGCCCCTCATGTGGTTGCAGACAATAGGGCTAAAATGAGCAAGTTCGTGTTAGGAGTGAATGGTAGCATGGTGAATGAGTGTAGATCTGCGATGCTGAATAGTGATATAACCTTATCTAGACTCAAGATCCATGCTCAGCAGATAAAGGAGAAGAAGGTTAGAACTAGAGAGAGGCAGAACAAGAGAGCCAAATCATGCTATTTTAGTTTTGTTCAGCATAAATCCGAGGGAGGAAATCATTTGTAGTTTCATTAATTTAGTAATTCCAGCTCGTTCCTCCGCTAGTGCCCCAGTGCTGAAGTTCAGGGATAGCAACAGAGATAGAGCATCAGGATCTAAATCTCAGGGCAGCGTTAGCAGTGCCCGAACAAACCTTCTTTGTCAAACTTGTGGTAAGAACCACAAGGGTATTTGTAGAGCCGGTAGTGATATCTATTTTGGTTGTGGTAACACAGGCCACAGTATTAAGGAGTGTCCTCATCCAGGACCTTAGGGTTATCAGAATCGTTCCACAGCTCAGTCCGGTCGCCCGAACCATCAGGGTGTCACTTTCAGTGCTACTAGTGGGCAACCCCCAAATAGACTCTATGCTCTTTAGACCCGACAGGATTAAGAAAGTTCTCCTGATTTCGCTACTGGTGCGCTACAATTTTTCCATGTTCATATTTATTCTTTGCTAGACCTAGGTGCATCCTTATCTTTTGTCACTCCATACATAGCAGGCGATTTTGGAATCAATCTCAAAATTTTAGCAGAGCCCTTTTCAGTCTCTACCCCAGTGGGTAAAACCATCATAGCTCGGTAGGTATATAGAAACTGCCCTATTAAGATATTTCAAAAATCCACGTCAGTAGATTGAGTTGAGTTAAAAATGACTGATTTTGATATCATTCTCGGCATGGAGTGTCTTCATTCCTACTATGCCATAGTCGACTGTAGAACTAGGATAGTTTAGTTTTAGTTCCCGAATGAGCCTGTCCTAGAGTGGAAGGGTAGCACTTCGTCTTTCAGGAGTCAACTTATTTCCTACCTTCGGGCAAGGAAAATGATTTCTAAGGGGTGTGTGTATCATCTCGTGCATGTTAAGGATTCCAGTTCTGAATCTCCTAGTCTCAAATCAGTTCCAGTGGTTAATGAATATTCAGACGTATTTCCCGAAGATCTTCCAGGCATTCCTCCCGAAAGGGAAATAGACTTCGGCATAGATCTTCTCCCAGATATTCAGCCTATTTCTATTCCACCATACAGAATGGCACCAGTAGAACTCAAGGAACTAAAAGATCAGTTGAAGGATCTCTTAGATAAGGGATTCATCAGGCCCAGTGTATCCCTATGTGGTGTGCCAGTCTTATTCGTGCGTAAGAAATAAGGTTCTTTTAGAATTTGTATTGATTACCGTCAGCTCAACAAAGTCACGATCAAGAAAAGCTATCCACTGCCTAGTATAGACGACTTATTTGACCAACTTCAGGGTGCCAGTTATTTCTCCAAGATAGACCTCAAATTAGGCTATCATCAGCTCAGAGTTAGATAATGTGACACTCTGAAGATAGCTTTTCATACTCGGTATGGTTACTTTGAATTTCTAGTCATGTCCTTTGGTCTTACCAATGCCCCTGCAGCTTTCATGGACTTGATGAACTGGGTGTTCAAGCAGTACTTGGAAATATTTGTCATAGATGATATTCTGGTCTATTCTCGCACAGAGTGTGATCATTCAGACCATCTCATAATTGTTCTTCAGACTCTCAAGGATCACCAGTTTTTTTCCAAGTTCAGTAAGTGCAAATTTTGGCTAAGATTATTAGCATTTCTTGGCCACATTATTTCTGGTGATGGCATTAGATTGGTTCCTCAGAAAAATAAAGCGGTAAAAAACTGGCCTCGCCCTGTCTTTCCATCAGATATCAGGAGTTTCTTAGGTTTGGCTGGCTACTAATGATGGTTTGTTGAGGGATTTTCTTCTATTTCATCTCCTATGTCCTGATTTACTCAGAAGAAGGTCATGTTTCAGTGGTCTGAACCTTGCGAAAAGAGTTTTCAGGAGTTGAAGACTCGACTCACCTCAGCTCCAGTTTTAGCACTTCCCGACGGTTTTGATGGATTTGTAGTATATTGTGATGCATCTAAAGTAGGTTTAGGTTGTTTCCTTATGCAGCGTGGTAGATTCATAGACTACGCCTCCAGACAGTTAAAGCCCCATGAGAAGAATTATCCTACTCATGACCTTGAGTTAGCAGCAGTTGTCTTTGCCTTAATGATTTGGAGGCATTATCTACACGGTGTTCACGTAGATGTCTTCACAGATCATAAGAGCCTTCAGTATGTCTTTTCCTAGAAAGATCTCAATCTTTGTCAGAGAGGGTCATTAGAGCTCTTAAAGGATTATGATATAAGCGTCCTTTATTATCCTGGCAAGGCCAATGTAGTAGCCGACACACTTAGTAGACTATCCATGGGTAGTGTTTCTTATGTTGCAGATAGAAAGAAGAAATTAGCTCAGGAGATTCATCAGCTTGCCAGACTAGGCGTTTGCTTAGTCGACTCTTTAGAGAGTGGTATATGTGTTTAAAGTAGTTCAGAGTCATCTCTAGTTTTCAAGGTGAAAGAGAAGCAAGACAGGGATCCTAGCCTTGTCAAGCTAAAAGAGTCAGTTTAGAGTCAGGAAGTAGAGGTTTTCACCCAAGGGGAAGATGGTGTTCTTCGTTGTCAGGGTCATCTGTATGTTCCTGGTGTAGATGACTTGAGGCAGCGAATTCTTGCAGAAGTGCATGGTGCACGATACTCTATTCATCCAGGGGCCACTAAGATGTACCGCAACTTGCGAGAGATCTATTGGTAGAGTAGGATGAAGAGGGACATTGCAGAGTTTTTGGCTAAGTGCTCTACATATCAGCAGGTTAAGATAGAGTATCAGAAACCTAGTGGTTCCATACAGGATTTTACTATTCCTACTTGGAAGTGGGAAGAAGTGAACATGGACTTCGTGATGGGTTTGCCTAGAACACATCATCAGCATAATTTAGTTTGGGTAATTGTAGACAAAATGACCAAGTCAGCTCATTTCCTTCTAGTTCGTACCTCTTACTCAGCCAAGGATTATGCCAAACTCTATATTAGGGAGTTGGTTAGATTACACGGTGTTCCACAACCTATTATCTCAGACAGAGATACCCAATTTACATCTAACTTCTTGAAAGCATTCCAAAAAGGTCTTGGTACCCAAGTTCATCTTAGTACAGCATTTCATCCTCAGACAGATAGTCAAGAAGAAAGGACCATTCAGACTCTAGAAGATATGCTAAGGGCGTGTGTAATTGATTTCAAGGAAAGATGGGATAACCATTTGCCTTTGATTGACTTCGTATACAATAACAGCTATCACTCCAGTATTCAAATGGCTCCATCGAAGGTCTCTATGGTAGGAGATGTAGGTCTCCGATCAGTTGGTTCAAAGTTAGTGAGACCACAGTCATAGGTCCTGACTTAGTATTCGATGCCTTAGAGAAAGTTTAGTTGATCAGAGAAAGAATCTGGGCTGCTCAGAGCCGACAGAAGTCTTATGTAGATATTTGTAGAAAGGATCTCGAATTCGAGGTCGATGAGTATGTCTATCTTAAGATCTCTCCCATTAAGGTAGTAAAGAGATTTGGAAAAAAGGGAAAGCTCAGTCCTCGATATATTGGTCCCTTCAGGATTCTCAGTCGCTTCAGAAAGGTAGCCTATGATCTTGAATTGCCTTCAAATCTAGCCTCAGTTTACCCAGTCTTCCATGTCTCTTTGCTTAAGAAGTGCATAGGTTACCCAGCAGTTGTAGTACCTATTTAGAGCGTTGACATTCAAAATAGCCTCTCTTATAAAGAGATTCCAGTCGAAATTCTTGACTATTAGACTTGTAGGTTGAGGAACAAAGAAGTCCCTCTAGTCAAGGTTCTTTGGCAGAATCAATCCATAAAGGGAGCTACTTAGGAAGTAGAAGCAGACATGCGAACCAAGTACCCTCATCTTTTCTCCGCTAATTCAGACTTAGCTCGAGGTAACCATTTTTCTTAATCTTATTCAATTACATGTTCAAACTTCTAGTATAAAATTGGAATCAAGTATAAGAGCATAGCTTATCATGCGATCATGAGTTCAGCTTATCAGTCATGCATCAGATATGCATGTTTAGTTGGGATACATTCAGTTTAGAATTCAATTCAGTCCAAAAATCATGTGCCAGTTGAGCATGATCAGTTTATGCATCTTTTTATCTTTTCTCCCCTCTCAAGCAGTCATCATTCGAGGACGAATGTTTCCAAGGGGGAGATGTTGTAATACCCCAAAAAATCCAAACCAATATTAGAGCCATGTACTAAGCTTATGCATAGAACATCATCATTCTTTTATATTTTTATGAGTAGGTTAGATGTACATTAAGGCTTCAAAAACCTCCCAGCTATCAGACGAATCAAAACATTCCTCACCGATCGAATTCTTGAGAAAGATATTGCCATAGTCAGATTCAAACAATAATATCTCTCATTATACTTGGAATTGTTGAGCTCATGACCTATCAACAGATAGATAATTGAATTATCTTTTCAACGATACCAATTTCTCCTAAATCTAATATCGGAGAAAAGAGTGATTCCTATTTTACTTCAGCATGTCAGGCTGAAAACAGTGGGATGACATTCGTGGTAGCTTACCACATTTGTGACGCCCTACCACGAAGGTCGTCAACCTAAGGCAGAAAGCAGCTCTTAAGTGAAAAGATTCATGGTAGCTTACCATATTTGTGACGCCCTACCACGAAGGTCGTCAAACTTAGGCAGAAACCATCAATTCCAGCTTCTGTGTGATGATATTTTTTACGGCTTACCACATTTTTGACGCCTTGTCACAAATGTTGTCAGCTATTATTTTCAGCAACTGGGAATTTATTTCATAAGGATATTTTGCTCTTTTCCCTTCACTTCCCATGACTTATAACCCTCAAGGAACGTATTATCTTCCATTCTCTTTAGTTAAAACATATCAAAAAGCTCTATCATACACTTTCAACCACAAGATTAGGGTTTCCTCTCAAGAATATCTCCTCAGGAACAAGAACATTTTTTCCCAAAGGGGTTAAACCCTAGTCAAGAAAAATCAAGAGCAAGCCTAAGGAATTAATCAAGAACCCTCAAAAACATTAGATCTCTTTCAAGATTTAATCATTAAGGTATGCATAGTGTTTATGTATGGATCCAATCCATTCATAGAGCTTAAGAACCATGTTTTAAATATTATTTTGTAAACTTTTTACGGTGATATGAGTATGTACATATTGATGATTGTTGTTTAAGTTTCAATGTGATGTCTAAAGGTGTTCTCATGGAATATATATGTTTGTTAATTGAAAACTATGAACTTTAGGTTGTTTAATATGGTGCAAGTATGAAATCCACCTATGAGTTAAAGAATGCATGCAAGGTGTTTGATAAAATTCTTAGGATGCTAGAAATTCATTTTTGTATGGTTCTATGATGTCTAAATGACAAGTTCATGTTAGCTATATACTTCAATATGAATTCCTTGATTTTTATGTGTTTCTATTGTGGTGGTATAAAGCATGCAAGATAATGGAGATATACAATATGTACATGAAATATATCCATCGATTCCCTACAATGTTTAAGATGTTGAATAACTATATGAAATATGATATACCCTACTTATGATATTATGAATTGTGGACTCAAATCTTGTGATCAAGTCATGTCATGTGTGTTAGTTTCCTTCTATCGAGTCCTGGGGGTATTCGTACCTGAAAAACATAGTTGTGTGCCTAGAGCCATATCATGTTGTCACGATAATCTCAGTCAAGCTATAATCTATAGAACTCAATCAGTTATGTGACTCCGAAAACCTCCAAAATCTCATGATCTCAATTAACTCTCAGATAATAGTACTACTCTGTCAGTCAACAGAAGTCAATTAATCCATCCATGTACAGTCGGTTGAATTATGTTTAGTCTCTTTAGATAGGAGTATAAGTTAGCACTGAGTGAACCCAAGGATGGGGACTCACCTACCAATTTAGGGTGTGTTTCTTAGCAGTCATCCTTGTGTTCCAAAACTACGTAGCCAGCGTAGGTTGATATATCTTAGCCTGTCAAATTATGGTTGATGAGGTGGCTTAACCTATCAGTTTAGGGTCTCATCGTTCTTACTTTGAGTACCTGCCAGATAAGGGTCACTCACAACTGTCCTTACCAGTTGCGTGGTATTGACATCCCTTAAGTCGGGGCAGAGATTGGAACCCAACTTAGCCATAATGGTATACATGGGGCATGTTGGTTAAAAAACTACCTCCTACAGTTTCAATATCAGTCTCAGTATAAGAACTTAGACAGTTCTTCAGATATCAGTATAGCAGGACTGTTAGATATAGTCAAATTTAGTTATGGCACGGGACTCAAGAAGTTCTACCAAATTAAGGACTGTCAGACACAGTCACTCATGTTATCAGAACTACAGTTCCAGTCATGTATTAGCATACAGATTTAGCTACCACATACTCATGATCTCTGTTACTATGTATGTATGTTTGTACTCTTACGTTCATATCAGTCAGTCAATTAGTATTATTCCTGCATGTAAACCCTTTGCATTAGCCTACCTCACTCGTATACTCAGCAATCCAGTTGTACTGACGCATTTGTGATATGATGCTTTCTTTTTATGTTACACCATAGGTTCAGAGAGACAAGCTTCTGACCAGCAGTAGCAGTAGTATTTCCAGTCAAAGAGATTCAGTGAGTCCTCTTTATTCGAGGATGACATTATTTGATTTATTTATTTATTTATTCAGTTTAATTTTACGGAGTTAGTTGGAGACATGTTCTTTCAACTCCTTATTCAGACAGTACTTAGAGGCTTTCAGATTCAGTATTTACACTTATGTTTAGATTTGATTTAGTTTTCAGCTGTTTTGGGTATCTTCACCCATATGGATATTATGTTTTGATAGATTCATTATTCATTTGAACCATATGGCCTACATCTTCGTGTTTTCCATATTATCACATTATATATGCAGTGTACAGGTACAGATATCAATCATGGTTTAGCTTGTGGTTCCTCGAGGTCATGAGCATCGTGTAGAATTTTAATTCAAAAAATCAGGGCGTTACAAACTTGGTATCAGAGCCTAAGGTTCAATACAGCCTTAAGTACATATAAAACAAGTATCTTAAATTCATCTATCATTTCATCAAGTAAGTAAGTATTTATTTTTCATATGATACTATTTTTCAAAATATTTTCTTCAATCATATACATAACAAAATATGGTCATCTTAGATCAATATGTACTAGATTATTCTTAAATAACATGTTCTTCGGTCACTATTAGCATGGTAATCTAGATACGTTTCCCCTAAACAGCGCATTTTCTCTGGTTACTCCTCTATCACAGCTTATTTGCGTTACCCATTTTACTTTTAGGATGGCATAGTTCAAGAAATTTTTCTCCTTTTCCTCTTTGCTAATAAACTTCGAAACATATTATTACTCGAATAATTATACTATAAAGTAACTAACATGAGCTTATTTTATTATACTTATGATTGTCAATAATTTATGAATTTAGCTATTCATAATAGTAAATGAATATACATGTTCTTGTGGCTTTGATAATTTTGTGCTTTTCTCATCCATAGCTTAGTGCAAAACTGAATAACTTTATTGATTATATGAGAGGATTTTTGTTCTGTACAAGAAGGCTTGCTTTCCGTGTAGAATGTCTTGCCTTACCTTAGAAAATGCCTTTTCTATTTATAACCTTAAAAGAAGAAAATGAGTATACTATTCTAAAATGTTCCTACTTTACATTTGTCATCTTAACAAAAGTAGGAAAGACTAAAGTAACTTTACAAAAATTCCTAAAGCTATCCAACAAAAAAGACAAAATTAATATTGGCACTTTGCCAAAGAAAAGTCAAAAAGCTAATAAATGCTATATAGTAATTTATGTATTCAAAATCAAGAAAATTTATCTAATAATTCAGATGTCATTTTTATAACTTTAATATCTTGTCTTTTTGTCTTTTTCTTCTTCATTGTTTTGTTGCTTTCTATCTTTTGTCTATCTTCCAAATGTCGTCCTTATCTTCTTTTATTCTAGTTGAACTTCTAGAATAATGTTATTTTCTCTGTTACATCTCGAACATAGATGGTCTAGATATTTATGCCCTATTAATTTACAGTATCTGATCAATAATTCATCTGAAATAAATTTTTCCTTAATTGCTCTAGTAATTGGTCATTTCTCTGGATTAAGTAGTGTCATAATCCATCTCTGAACTTCCTCCATATCTCCTTATCTTAACTCTCTTCAATTTGAATAGATCATTAGCTAGTCTCTTGAATAATAACTCCATATTGGATTTCCATTTAGGTAGTTATTTGCTAATTCTTGGATAATGGTGGATATTCCAATAATTCTTTTATTTGCATAAAAATTTGGTATATCTATTTTGGATATTTCAACTTGTTGTTCAATATCTTCGGGTATAATCATATCTCGGGTCATTCCTAACTTCAAAACTTGTATAACTGGTTCAATTTCATCATATAATATCTCTGTTGGTGTCGTATAGAACTTTATGAAAAATAGGTTGCCCTTGGTTATATTTTTGTAAGTGGTAATTCCTTTATATATTTCTGGTATAGTAGATAATTCACTTCTGTCTTGGGTATATACAATATTGAGTAGTTCATAACTGAAATAGGTTTTAACTAGATTTGGGTTAGTTTTTGGTAATGCAATTAACTTCTTGTATCCTTGTAGTTTTTGCTTTATATAATCTGAATTTGGTTCTTGAATGCTTGTAGCCCTGGGTTTAAGGTTTAAGTAAGTTTGTACATTGTGGATGTTTTCAATAAATGATCTGGTAATGTGGTTATAAGCTTTCTTGTCTTGGTTTAGGCTATCTAAATTTGTAATAGTTTGTGGGGGTATAAACAAAGGGTCTTTTGGTGTTTTTGGTATGAATGGCTTGTCAAATATTTCGTTTATGTTCATATATTAGGTTCCTTCTAACTCCTTTGCTTATACCTGCAGAAGTAGATTGATAAACGTTATGGGTTTTTTGGAGTGTCCTAACGTCTTCTTTTATCTCTTGAATTTTATTGTCTTCCGATCGATATTTCTCTGCACATTGCTGAGTTATCTGAGTCATAGCTTCAGACTTCAGTTTAACTTCATTATTCTTTAGCTTTTCTATCTCATTTCCCATACTATCCACTTTCATTGAAAGCGTACTTAGGGTTTTGAGTATTTCTTCTGGAGTACTGTTGTAACACCCCGAAATTGGGTCCCGAGATGTCACACGATTCTTAGGATCACAAGTGACCCCAAGCTAACCCTTCTACTGGCATAACTCATAAGCAATTGAACACAATGTATAAATCTATACAAATCTGCTAAAAATAACTCTTTTTTGAATACGATAGATACAAAACTAAATTTAAAAGATTACAACTCTGCTTTAACAACCAAAACTGAAATGGAATACATCAACTTCTACTGACTATCTATGAAGCCTCTATTAGTACTGACTGTAGGTAGTCGGGTCATGACTCCTGACTAACCCAAATCAATACGACTGAATAAAGAAAATACAACACTTCTCGAACTGTATAACTAACTCAAGCCCTTGAATCAAAGGGGCTCATCACTTGCTTACTGGAAGCCGCGAACTGACTGGATCTGAAGATATACGCTATACCTTGTACCTACATTCCGAGAAAATATTGCCCACATATGAATATATGGGTAAGTACCATGGAAACGTACTGAGCATATGGGGGTGCAATGCATATATAAAATAATATCTTAATATCATCACAGTTTATAAAATCATGCATGCTGATATAAATGACTCACTTAGCTCGAATTAAAATCATCATAATCATAAGAGAGTAAACTATATCGGGTGAAATATGTGAGTCATCATAATAAATCTCAATTCACTTCCATCTTGATTCCAAATCATCAAAGCAATCAAATCTCATAACAATTCTCCTTCGAATATATGTTCATTAAATCTTTCGAAAACAATGACTTTCTCAAACTCAGTCTTTCAAACAAATATGTTTTCATCTCAGATAGAAGAATAAGACTTTTCATATTAGATAGGAGAATAGAAAAAAACACATTGGGAGTCTTTTACAACTGACATAAACCATGTGAGCTACATGGAGTCCAACGTCCAACCCATGTTGGGGAGAGCTGTCCTATCCTTGCCATCAGAGTAGGACCTTACTCTTTTGTTCACTAGTTATCACTACATCAATCAGCCTTAGGCTCACATCCTATGGGGGCACGTAGTTCTAGGAAATTACCAATCATAGCTATACCTCCTACTCGGTGCTAAAGACTACTCCCGGACTTAGCTCAGATCATTTCAAAAGGAAATCCATAACAACGCAATTCAGCAATTCAAATCGGGAGCCATCATGCTACCCTTTTTTCATAATAAATCAACATATGGATTTCTTTTCTCATTCGAGTTCAAAAATAAATCTTTCAAGGACAAAAGGTCAAATCAGTCAAATATCAAGGTGTGTATAACACATTACTTCACCAAAGATCATAATCTCAAAGAGGGTTTAAATCCCATATATCAACACTTGAGCAAAACATTTCAAGATTCATAATTTGTATAGCAAACAAGTATAACTCATATGAAAATATGGAAATTCAAATTGAAACATGATATTAACATCAAAACTCAAGGAATTTATCTTTAAGACATCACAAAAATATCATAGTTTCTTGAACAAGAATATAGGATAATAGATTCCATCTCAAATTCATAATTAAACAAGTAAAATCATGTAACTTCGTAAAATAGTATAAATTTTTGGGCACAAGAACGAAAGGATGTTCTTGTTGAAAACCCCACATACCTTTATGGTAACGGATTCGTTGAAAGATTGGACCCTCAATGTTGATTGTGCAACCCTAGTTGTTTTTCTCCTTTAGTGCTCTTGGTTGATGAACTTGGATTGATAATAGGGTTATGATGTGTTTAGATTCTATTAAATTCATAAGGTGAAGTTTAGGGGTGTGTAAGGAGAGCCAAAAGACTTAATCTCCCTTAGAATAACTCAAAACGGGGTGTTTTTACTACCTGAAACACCAAGTGTGCGCCGCATTGCTTATCGCATACATTTACGTATGTGCCGCATTGCTTATCGCACATATTTAAGTATGCGTTGCATTTCTTATCGCACACATTTAAGTATACGCTGCATTGCTTATCTCACACCTATTCCAGTAGCCATGTGCGATTGGTTAGGCGACACACTCTACTTCGCAAAGCCATAACTCCTTGCTCGGGTGTCAGATTTTAATTAAATTCATATTGTTGGAAAGATAATTCAATTATCTACAATTTGAGTGGTCTTGGGATGAAAAATTCCATGTATATTAAGATATATATACTTTTGAAGTTGACCCTTGTAGAATTGAATGTCAAACTTTGGATGAATCAATTTGTCTTCGCTCTACCTTGTTCTATGTCATTGCTATAAAAATTTTCCACCTCTAAACTACTCCTTAGACTAGGATAATGATCATGTAACTTGTATTCATATGAGAATCACTTGAATTAGAGCTTAGACACGCAGGAACGATGGTTAGAATTCTAGCACAAAAATATGGGGTATTACATTATCTTACCCTTGGGAACATTCGTCCTCGAATGTGGATTATTAACCTGAAACAAAGAGGAATATTAGTCTTCAAGCTATCATGTATAACTGATAGAACTGAATCACTGGATCTCAAGAATATTAAGCTAATAAATTGGTCTGCAAGTGCAAAAATCCTCAAGAAAAATAACTATATGGCTAAGATAGAAACGAGAGTGTCAACTTATGAGTAACCATTACTTTGCACTAGATCTGATCTCATGATAAAGGATGAGAGGTTTATGACATGAAAACTCGAGGTATTACAACATCCCCCTCTTGGGATCGTTCGTCCCTGAATAATAATAATTTGATGAAAATACTAGGAAGAGATTGTGATACTATACAGGATACTTACGAACTGAATCTTGACTTAATATCTGAATCTGAAAATGATGCATAAACTGAGTTGAATTCATAATTTAATTGGACACAAACATATTGCCTCTTGGAATGTACATACGTATAAGACTGCGGATAGTAAGACTAGCTGGAAAATTAATAATCTATAGGAGCTTATCTCATTGCTTGCTAAACTGGATTACAGGCTATATGGACTAGATCATACTGACTACCCATACTCAAATGGAGTATTTCTTTAGCAGTTTTCTACGAAATTCTATTGACGTTAGGGAGCAAAGAATTTTGGGCATACTCTGAACAAGACATTTGACTAAAGAATTACAACATTGATATAACTCTATAGCATGGAATATAATTATATAATAATAAACTAGGATAGGATTGCTAGGCCGTAGGCAATGCAACTTCTTACTTTCAAGCTTTGCATCACTTCTCAAATGCTCTCTCGACTACACTATTCCCCTTAAATACCATACTCATTTGATTCAACTTATAATTCTCATATTGGCACTGCGAAATCTTTCTACTAAGGTCTAAACTAAACTAAGTTATCTCACCATGATTAAGCCTAACAATAAATCACAAGATACAGTATGCCAAACCACAATACTAGTCTAAACCACAAGGTTCAATATTCTATATATTCTTAGAGCTCACACCCTAAGCATAACATGCCTTACCACTTCAATGACTAATTTAAAACTCTTGATATGGATTCACTAGTGCATATTGCATTCATCATCTTACACCCAACATTCCATTCAAGCCTATCATTAAAAATCACATATAACTTTAAGGCAAATACCCCTAAAGGCATACTTTGCATATTCTCTAAACCTTTATCAACAACAATTTTCTTGCACTATTCTAAAAAATATACACACCATTTTTAACTAACCATGACATGTATCAAAGACTTGGCCTCAATCTTACTTCACACTTTAGCCTTAGA
>NC_061111.1:142926627-142984641 GCF_002878395.1 Capsicum annuum
GCCTTACCACTTCAATGACTAATTTAAAACTCTTGATATGGATTCACTAGTGCATATTGCATTCATCATCTTACACCCAACATTCCATTCAAGCCTATCATTAAAAATCACATATAACTTTAAGGCAAATACCCCTAAAGGCATACTTTGCATATTCTCTAAACCTTTATCAACAACAATTTTCTTGCACTATTCTTAAAAATATACACACAATTTTTAACTAACCATGACATGTATCAAAGACTTGGCCTCAATCTTACTTCACACTTTAGCCTTAGATAGAAAAGAATAAATAATCTTTCTTAAAGAGGGTCATCAACTCTCTCAAATATAAAACATTGCTTATCCACAATCATCACCACTATCTTAACATAGGAAGAGGTTACCAAAGGGCTAACACATATGAACCAGAAGCATAAAAACTACAATACACAACATTAACACTTATCTTTGTCCTGAGGAATAAAATATCAAAGGCATGGATTTATTAAAGAAATCTAAGCTGAGGACATGCATGATATAATGTGAACTTCACTAGTATCGTGAGTTTAAAAACTGGTCATACTCTGAAACATGAGTTTATACTAATCATGAGCTATTCAACATAAGACTGGAGTTCACAGATTCATAAGAGATAACTCGAATCACATAGTGAAGCTATTACATACTTTCTAGAAGCTGAGAATAGGCTTGAGCACACATGATAGGTATAAGGATAGGCCTATGGCATGGATTTGTCAAGCAAGTGATGGATTCGGTGTTGTAATGACTGAAATCCAAGGAATACTCTAGAGTAAGAAGGGATCACTATCTCATCATCACTCATTATTAACATGTATCACAATCTAATTCTCAAAACTCGGTTTGGTTCTTCACTAACCATCTCCCCCTTAGGTCAAAGCTGGTATTCTAAGTATGATGGTCTACTCCATATCCTAAAGATTAAGCCATAATTTCATCATTCTATTATCTACACATAAATGCTAAACTCACAAGAATAAACTAATTTCGAACTTACCGACTTCATTCTTAAACAACCCATCCATATGCCATCCTTAATTCCTAGCTTCAATAATTATCATCAAAGACTTACACTCTCATTTGCAACCATATCTACATCTCTAATCACATAATCATAGCCTACCATGATCACACTTCTATACTTATATTTTTCTCAAACTATAAGAATAAAATCATACTAAAAAGACTCAACATCTTCAATCATAACTCCTTAACTTAGCTATCAAGAACAACATAAATTATCTTACTAGCCTTTCTTCACCTAGCAACTCAACGTTACTACTAACCACACAATATGCAATAATCCTCAAAAAATAATGCAGCCCCATAGCACCTTGGACACACCTCTACAACATACTTAATTATGAACACATGATCTTATACTCTTGCATACACTGTTTAGGCCTACTAGATCACCTCCATATAACTAGCATCAACAACCAAACCATAAACTATTCAAACTTAATGTCTAGAGATAAACATGATTTACTACCCAATCTCACACACAATTTTCACTTCAAAACTATAGAACATAGTATTAAGAAAAACTAGTACACAATGACAATCGATCATAATCATATGGCCTTTCTTATTTATAATCTTTTAACACATCCTCCTTCTTTACATCATTACTATTTACCCATCTTCACACCTAAATTACTTTCATAGCTCTATAAATTTCAATTAAACTTCCTCTTGCAATCTCAAAAAAGCCTAAATTAACAATACTCAACCACCAAGTACTTCCATCAAAACCTATACTTTCCTAGCACAACAAATACCATCAATAACTCTTTTCATACTTCAAGCAAACAACAATCCACCTTAACTAATAATATCCTTCTCTAACTTCACTAAACTAACAAACAAGGGTATATCACATCATTACTAGTTCAATCATAAGCAAAAATTCAGCTATACATAATTAATAAATCACCCTTACCACCATTCTTGCCACTATCTTCTAAACCCACAAGTTCAACTAAACAAGACTTTCAACTAAAATTACTACTTCTGTCACTACACAGAAACCCACACTTTCAACTAATACTAGAACAACAAGATAAACAATAAGTTGCTAGTGAATCAAAATAGGCCTCACACGGCTTCACTAAACTTTGGTTTTGTGTTTTGATTAAGAAAATTATATGAATAACAAAGCAACTATGCTAGTGAATCGAAATAAGCCTCACACGGCTTCACTAGACTTTGATTTTTCACAAACATAATGATAATTAGATTACATAATACAAAAGATAGAAACATAACACACAACCTTCAACGATCCAAGAATACACCTTACTCTATCTTAATTAAATAACTCATAAGAATGAGGGAATAACTTAAATTTGATGGACTTATAACACACTAGAAGGCTTCTCTCAAGCCACTTTATGAAACTTCTGCCAGCAAATATAAGAGCATTATCTGGGGAGAAAATTACAACTTGCCAAACATGTTACCTCAAGAACAGTACATAGATAGAGAAGTATAGATTATCATTATGAATTCTGAGGAGACATTTAAAAGCATATCTGACTCGGGCTTAGTGCACGAGTTCTACAGGCTTGATAAAGCATTTCAGTTTTCATAACTCAAAAGTACTAATAGGATACTTTTGTAGCTCTCTTACAATTCCACAACTATTTATGGAGAATTAAGCTCAACTATTTCTGAAACCTTAGAAATATGGCAGAGACGGCCTGACCAGAATAAGATGAGAATCTGTATAAGTTTCTTGGAAAACTTTTCTATAGCATGATTTAAGACTTAAAAGAATGGAGACATTTCCTAAATGCCTTGTAGCATCTCAAAGAAAAGTATAGACGTCTCCGTACCATTCCGTAAGACTCTACTAGACACGGCTTCATAGACACCCAATGATACTTGAACTCTGTACTCTGATACCAAGTTTGTAACACCCCAAAATTAGGTCCCGAGACGTCCCACGGTGCTTAGGATCACAAATGACACCAAGCTAACCCTTCTACTGGCATAACTCATAAGCAACTGAACAAAAAGTATAAATCTATACAAATATGTGGAAAATAACTCTTTTCTGAATATGATAGATACAAAACTAAATTTAAAAGATTATAACTCTGCTTTTACAACAAAAACTTAAATGAAATACATCAACTTCTACTGACTATCTATGAAGCCTCTACTAGTACTGACTGTAGGTAGCCAGGTCATGACTCCCGACTAACCCAACTCAATACGACTGAATAAAGAAAATGCAACACTTCTCGCACTGTATAACTAACTCAAGACCTTGAATCAATGGGACTCATCAACTGCTGACTGGATGCTGCAAACCGACTGGATCTGAAGATGTACACTATACATTGTACCTACATTTTAAGAAAATATAGCCCACATATGAATATATGGGTCAGTACCATAGAAACATATAGAGCATATGGGGGTGCAATGCATATATAAAATAATACCTTAATATCATCACAGTTTATAAAATTATGTATGCTGATATAAATGACTCACTTAACTCGAATTAAAATCATCATAATCATAAGAGAGTAAAATATATTGGGTGAAACATGTGAGTCATCATAATAAATCTCAATTCACTTCCACCTTGATTCCAAATCACCAAAGCAATCAAATTTCATAACAATTCACTTTGGAATATATGTTTATTAAATCTTTCAAAAATAATGACTTTCTCAAACTCAGTCTTTCAAACAATTATGTTTTCATCTCAGATAGAAGAATAAAACTTTTCAAATTAGATAGGAGAATACACACATAAACATTGGGAGTCTCTTACAACCGACATAAACCATGTGAGCTACATGGAGTGCAACATCCAACCCACATTGGGGAGAGCTGTCCTATCCTTGCCATTGGAGCCGGACCTTAATCTTTTTTTCACTAGTGATCACTATATCAATCAGCCTTAAGCTCACATTCTATGGGGACACGTAGTTCTAGGAAAGTTCCAATCATAGATATACCTCCCACTCGGTGCTAAAGAATACTCCCGGACTTAGCTCAGATCATTTCAAAAGAAAATCTACAACAATGCAATTCAACAATTCATATCTGGAGCCATCATGCTACCCCTTTTTCATAATAAATCAACATGTGGATTTCTTTTCTCATTCGAGTTCAAAAATAACTCTTTCAATACCAAAAGGTCAAATCATTTAAATATCAAGGTGTGTATAACATATTACTTCACCAAATATCATAATCTCAAAGAGGGTTTAAATCTCTTATATCAACACTTGAGCAAACCATTTCAAGATTCATACTTTGTATAGTAAACAAGTATAACTCATATGAAAATCTGGAAATTCAACTTAAAACGTGATATTAACATCAAAACTCAAGTAATTTATCTTCAAAACATCACAAAAATATCATAGTTTCTTGAACAAGAACATAGGATAATAGTTTCTATCTCAAATTCATAATTAAACAAGTAAAATCATGTATCTTCATAAAATAGTATAAATATTTAGGCACAAGAACGAAAGTATGTTCTTGTTGAAAACCCCATATACCTTTATGGTAACGGATTCGTTGAAATATTGGACCCTCAATGTTGATTGTGCAACCCTAGTTGTTTTTCTCCTTTAGTGCTCTTGGATGATGAACTTAGATTGATAATAGGGTTATAATGTGTTTAGATTCTATTGATTACGTAAGGTTAAGTTTAGGAGTGTGTAAGGAGTGCCAAAAGACTTAATTTCCCTCAAAATAACTCAAAACAGAGTATTTTTACTACCTGAAACACCAAGTGTGCGCCGCATTGCTTATCGCATACATTTAGGTATGCGCCGCATTGCTTATCGCATATATTTAAGTATGTTCCGCATTGCTTATCGCACACATTTCTGTATGCGCCACATTACTTGTCGCACACATTTATGTATTTGCCACATTGCTTATCACACACCTATTTCAGTAGCCATGTGTGATTGGTTAGGTGATGCACTCTACTTCGCAAAGCCATAACTCCTTGCTCGGGTGTCGAATTTTGATGAAATTGGTATCGTAGAAAATCTAATTCAATTATCTATAATTTTATAGGTCTTAGGATGAAAAATTCCATTTATACTAAAATATATTCATGTTTGAAGTTGACCCTTGTAGAATCGAATATCAAACTTTGGATGAATCAATTGGTCTTAGCTCAACCTTGTTCTATGTAATTGCTCTAAAAATTTTCCACCTCTAAACTACTCCATAGACTAGGATAATTATCATTCAACTTGTATTCATGTAATAATCACTTGGATTAGAGATTACACATGCAGGAACGACGGTTAGAATTCTAGCACGAAAATACGGGGTATTACAATCGTCTTCTGTAATATCAGTTTGGGTAGCTTTGTGTTGATATGTAATATGAAATAACATTATTGTTAGTCTTATTTACTTTAATTGTATAGGTAAAATTTAATATATTTAATACTAATCTCTGAATTTCCTTCGTTGTAACTGAATTTTGTATTTTTATTGTTAACCACCATCGTACCTGTGTATTATATGTTCTTACAATAAACTTGTTATATACAATATATGTCTCTAATGCTAATAAACATTTATATAATGAGCATAATTCTTTTCTATTTATTTCTATTTCATTAAACGTTCCTAAGTAGTATCTACAATGATGTTCTAATTTTTCTTCTCCATATCTATATTTAAGTACTCCTCCATATCTATATTAACTTGCATCTGCTTCTACTATATATGTAAAAATTTTATTTCCATTTTGAAATTGTAATTTTGGTAACTCTTTACAAAGTATTTTTATTTTCTATACTTGTTTTTTATCTTCTTCATTGTAATAATATTTACATCCTTTCTTGATTTTTTCTGTAATGGCTTTAGGTTTTCTGCTAATTTTGGTATATATTCTCGTTCTTGGTTTACTAATCCTAAAAATAATTGTAATTTCTTTTTGGTATCAAATTCTTCTTTTGAATTTAGTATTTTTTGTACTATATGTTGTTGCATTTTTACTCCACTTTTATCTATTTGTATTCCTAAAAATTCTACCTGGTTTTTCATTATTTATTCTTTGTTTTCACTTAGACTTATTCCTAAATTTTCTATTATACCTACAAATTGTTCTAATAATTTTAAATTTTCCACTTTAGTTTTTGTATATAGTAGTCTATCATCTCTGTATTGTAACACCCGTGTTTTTTCGTGGCTTGAAAATCATCTCAAGGATGATTCATTCTTATACACATGGTATTTCCATAATTTTCACTTTCTATCATGTGCGAAATTGAATAAACTTTCCATGGATATATAATTCGCCCAAATCCGACTCCCGGGCGAAGAGTTAGAGCCTTTTTAGTGAGACAGTGTTTGACCTGAGCCTTCAACGTGTCGCAGAGACAGCTCAAATGGAAATTGTCAAATTTCCAGTATTGCTCCGCGATACTGGCGCATCGCGCCAAACTTTCAGGTCATAAACAAGGTGGTAACGCTATAGCTCTGCCTCGCGCCACCATGTAATTTCCCAATTGTCCATTTCCAGTGACACGGCGCCATAATGTTGCGTTGTGCCAAGGGCCTAACTTGAGAAATTTTACTGAAAAAATTAATGACATATCCAGGGTTAAAAGGGTCAACTTCCTAACCCTATATAATCCCTTTAACACGTGATTCAGCCAGTTTTCACCCAAAACATATTAGTTTCTCTCAAGTTTATCTCATGAAAAAAATAGGGTTTCTATTGGGGATTCAAATTCAGGAAGGTTTAACCATCAATATTTATGAAATCACGATCTAAGGTATGCATAGTGTTCATTCATGGACTCTTTTAGTCCATGAAGTCCAAGAATCCCTTTTCTAAACTCAAGTTATGGATTTTCTATATGGTTTCATATTTTGGCTACTCATGTTCATGTTTGATAGATGTGAAATTAGATTCTACTCCAAGATTGTTGATAGTTTCTATGTGGGTTTAATTACTACAGCCATAGATTCATGCAACCCTAAGATTTAAACCCTTGAATGATGAAATTAGAATTGAATAATGATGTTTACATGTACCATGCCTGTCATATGTTTGATTAAATGCCTAGATGAAGGAATATTGTCTAACTAGCATGATATCATGAAATCCCCACGTATGCACAAAATCATGCCTATTACATGTTTGATGAGATGCTCCTATGAAAGTAATATGTATTATGATGATACTCAAGTCTTTAAGTAAATCACGTTATGTCAGTTTCCTTCTATCGAGTCCTAGGGGTACTTGTACCCAAAATATTAGCTATGTGCCTAGACCCATGTGATGTTTTCACGATACTCTCAGTCAAGCTATGAACTCTTAGACTTTAGATAGTCTTATGACTCACGAAAAATCTTCATGATCTCATAACTCAGTTAGTTGTCAGATATCAGTAGTATTCCGTCAGCCACAAAAATTTAGTAACTCAGTCCATGCTCAGTTCAGTTAAGTAAATCATGTTTAGTGTCCATTTAGATGGGAGTAGGAATTAACACCTACTGAACCCAAGGATAGGGACTCACCTGTTATACGAGGGTATGATTCTTAGAAGCAATCCTTGCATTCCAGAACTACGTAGCCAGCATAGGTTGAGACATCGTAGCCTGCTATATGAGGGTAGATGTGGTGGCTTAACCTATTATTTGAGGGTTCCCACCGTTCTCGCTAGAGTTACCTGTTATATGAGGGTTACTCATATGTTGTCCTTACCAGTGGCATGGTATTGACACCCTTCAAATCAAGGCATAGATTGGACCCTAGCTCAGCTATTATAGCATGTTTGGGGCATGCCAGTTAGATGCTAATTCCCACAGTTTTATGTTACAGAATAAGGACTGTCAGATACAGTCAATCAGTCTCAATAATAGAACTCAGATAGTTCTTTAGATTTCAGGATTGTCAGATACAGTCAACTCAGATACAGTACGGAACTCAGATAGTTCCATCAGATTCAGGACTGTTAGCTACAGTCACCTATATTATCAATTATACTCAGATACAGTCACCCATATTATTAGTATTGTTTAGATATAGTTCTTCATGTTATCAGTCATATCATTTAGTAGCATATCACGTTATCAGTATACAGACGTAAAAATCATGAAATCACATTATCAGTTATAGTTACGTATTTATGCATGTATCCTCACGTTCATGTTAGACAGTCAGCTAACATTATTCATGCATGTGAACCATTACATATAGACTACCTCACATGTATACTCGGTATATATGTACTGACGCATTCGCTCTATGGTGCTTTCTTTTTATGTTATATCATAGGTTCAGAGACACGAGTCCTATATCAGTAGTAGATTCTAGTTTCAACAGTCAGAGTAGAAGTGAGTCCTCATCCTTCAAGGACATAATGATTTTATATTATCTCATTGATTAGCTTATTAGTTGGAGTTAGTTGGAGACATATCCCATCAAGTTCTTATTCAGATTCTTCAAACAGTAGAGGCTTTCAGACTAGATATAGACTATCATGTTTAAACTTTAGTATTTTTAGTTTTGTTTTGGGTATTCTATGACCCCACACAGATATTATATCATTCAGTTATATTTAGTATTGAACCTTATGGACTTTCAGTGCATGTTTCCGCATTATTAAGTTATCTTATGCAGTATACAGATAGAGATATAAGTCATGGGTTAGCTTGTGGTTCCTCGAGGTCATGAGCACCGTGTAGCATTCCGATTTAGCAAATTAGGTCGTTACATGTATACTGTACAGTTAGGTAACTATTTGAAATAACTATCCATAAAGTGTTGGTATCTACCTGGTGCATTTTTATATTTAAATGGTAACACATTCAATTCATAAAATCCTTGTGGCACTGTAAACGCAGTTAGTTTCTTAGAATCTTCATCTAACTTTAGGTGGTAAAATCCCGATTTACAGTTAAATTTGCTAAAGTAACGGTGTCCTTGTATTTGTCATATTTTTAATATCTTATTTGGTATAGGATATTAATATATCATAGTTTTTGCATTTAGGTTTCTATAATCAATAACCATTGTACTTTTTCCTCTTTTTGTTCACTGTGTTTATTTACTATGAATGTTGGGATAGTGTGTTTGCAATTACTTTTTTGTATATATTGTTTTTCTAATAATTCACCTATATGCATTTTAAATTCTTTTAAATCATCAAAGTTATATGTTAATGGTTGTGGGGTTATTATACTATTTTTATCTATTAGCTCAATTCTTACAGTAGTCTTATGTTTTTCCCATCCTTTTAATGGATCTTCACTGTATAGTTGTCTTAATTTTTTCTTTATTATCTCTACCTTATCTATTCAAATCTCTTGAAAATATAGTTATTTCTTCTTTATTTATTGAAAATATAACTAGTTCTATTGTGTCTTCGGTATTTTTTATATTTTCTAATTTTTTGTGTGATTTTTTCACTTCATTTTATCCAATCAGCTTTCTTTCTTATTTTATTAATAACTCTTTTTGCTCTTACCCTTTGTTTACATGGTGTTGTAAACCACTAGTGTGTTTTAGTTATTATATATGGGTATAGTTTATCTAAAAATGGCATTCCTAAAAGCATATCTTTTGATGTTAGTTCATAATTATAGATCTCTTCTATTGTTAATATCTTATCTCAAACTTGTATTTTTATATTTCTAGCTTTATAGGTAATTATGCTTCCTTCATTATTAAATCCTTTGACTACTATTGGTGTTTTTAGCTTATCCTATTTATCTCCAGGTAAATAGTTATATCTACATAAGTTGGCATCTACTCCTGTATCTATCATAGGTGTATAATATATATTATAATATCCTTCTACTATTATCTTCACAAGTACATATATTTTCATGTTAAAGCTCTCTTTATTAATAATTTTTCCTTATTGTAGGTTATGGTTAATTGTGTATGTCCTATATTGTAGGATTTTATTTGTTCTAACCATTTTATCCCTAATATTATGTCTGCTTTTTGCATATCTTCCTTTATTTCGGATTCTATTTTAATCTTTCAAACTCCTATTATTATTTCTTTTTTAGTTGTATCTTTAATAGTTATTAAACTTCTTGGCAGATCTGGGCATATATTACTATAAGATTTTATTTCTTCATTTTTCACTAGGTATTTTGCTATATGGTTTTCTTCTTGTCCTGTATTTAGGAGTATTAAATATTCTTTTTCATTTATTATTCCCGTTATATAATAATGAGTTGAATTAACTGTTGAAGTTATTTCATAATTTGTTCTTTTCAATGATCCTGATGATTCTGCTCTTTCAAAAGCTATTTTTTTTGTTGTGCTTATTCTATCATTTGTTATTTCTAAATCTTCTTCTATATCAATGTCTTTGTAACTATAATCATTTTTATCAATTTCTTTTACAAATTTTCCTAAAGGACTTTCTATTTTTATTTTAGTAATTTTATTTTTTTCCATTATTTTATGTTTTGTTGTTAATACATATAGATTTTTACATCTTGCTGTAAATATTTTACTTCCTAGGGTTAGTTCTATTCCTGATATTTTCCAATATAACACTAATGACTTATCTAAGTTTTTATCTGTTGTTGCTACTGAATAATTTGCATTTATTATAAATTTAAATTTTTGGTATATTAGATTTCCTCTTATAGCAGTTATTATACTTTTTTCTATAGCTTTTATAATTCTATCATCTGCTAAATATAATTCTATTGGTGTATCTATTCCTTCTCTAAAACATGCTTTTATTAACATTTTCGTTCCTCCAAGGTATACGTATTTTATTGGATCTTTACTTTTTATATCGTTCATTTCTTTATTAATTATTCTTTTTGTTACTAGTGGTATACTCGCTTTACCTTTTGCATATCTATAGTCTATTACATGTTCTTTTTGGCTTACTACATAGTATTCTTCTTTTCTTCTACTAAATATGTTTTTATTGTTGGTATTTTAAATATTTTTTCTATACTTAAATCTAATTCTTTTCCTTTAAACTCGTCAAATATATTATTATCAAATATTATTTTCTGATCTATTCCTTCTTCATTTAAATATTCTTCCTTTGTTAATATTTTTATATCTTCTTCAGTCATTTGATTCATTTGATTCACTATCTATTTCATTATCTGTTTTATTTTCTTAAATTTCATATATACTATCTTCACTTTCTAATTTGTAATTTATATAATCTATTTGCATATATTCTGCATTTTCTATCTTTATTTCTGATATTTGTTTCTTTTTTGGGTCTTTAGACATTTTACAATCTCTAGCTAAATGTCCTAGATTTCCACAATCATAACAAGTACATTCTTTTATAGATTTTTTTTCCTATATGGTCTTTTACTTTCATAATTTTTTACATAATATCTTTTTGTTGGTTTCATATACTTTTATTGTAACTTTCTATACTTCTTATATTTCTTATGTCTTTTCCTTTTCTTATAGTATTTTTCTTCACATCCAAATTGGGGTGCTATTTTATCCTTGCAGCATGCTAAATTTCTTATTAATATTTTTTCATTTTTGTTTCTTCTCTGTATTTTTCACATATATTCCTATACCATTGTTGTAGAAATTTTATTCTTGCTCCTAGAGTATCTACTATTTTTTCTTCATCCCAACTCTTCATTATTTTTGAACTAAATAGTTTAGGTAATTTACTAAAATATAAACTTCTTACTTCTTTACTTTCTTCTGTATTGTATGTTCCCTTATAATAGTATTATTTAAATGCACACGTATATTCATCTATATAGCACATATTACATATTGCTAGTTTTAACATCAAATTCCTATTTGTATCTTTTTCTTTGTTTTGTTCTTCTTCTTCTGTTGACATACTGTTCAATTCATCTCTTATAGCTATTTCATATTTTTCCAATATGTCAATAGGTGTTAGTTTAATTACTATTGTTCCTTCTGTTATTTTATCAGCCCTTAATACTTTTTTACTATCTTCAGTTGAATTTAAAAATCATAATTTTGATGTTCCTATTAGTGTTCTTTCTATATATTCTGGTGTATCTATTGCATTTATACCATTGTCTAATAATTAGTTTGTTATTTATCCTATCCATAATTGTATCATTTTATCTACATCTATTACACAGTCTAACTTTAAGAAGTTATTATAATTATTTGTTTTGGTGTCCATTTAGCATATTCATCCTTTAGATTATACCTTTTAAACCTATGTTTATAATAATATATAGGTTTTCTTATTTCTGATGTGCTAGGTATTATATTTTCATTATCTTTGTATCAAGAGTATTTATTTCTGTGTTTGTTTCTTGTATATTTTTATTAATTGCTTCTTGTTTTTCCTTAATTTCTAGGTCTTCTATTTTTTCTAAAATTTCTGTATATGTTTCACTATTTTCTAAATCATAATCGTTTCTTTCTTTAGTGTGTATTGTGTTTACTTCTAATTCTTTGGTTTCTAAGTCTTCATTTTTTATTTCTAATTTTTCTTTGAATTCGTTTATTTCATCTAATAATCTTTGTTCTTTATCTTTTTCTTTTTCTTTTTGTCTTTTTCCATATAAGTCTTTTAACATTTGTAATTCTTTTTCTAACCAACCAATCCTATTATTTTTTTATTTCTTCTATTTTTTGTATTTCATCTGTAGTTTGTTGTTCTATTTTTTACATTTTCTGTCTATTTCTTCATTTTTCTTTGTTATTCTTACCATACCTGTTAATTTATCTTCTAATTTTAATTCTTCTTTTTCTAGCATTAAATATAAATGTTCACTTATTTTCTTATATCTTCTTCCCAAATTAGAAAATATTATTCTTATTTTTAATTCTTCGTGATTTTCATATGTTTTTTCATCTCTTTATTCATATTATCTATTTAATGGTATATAAATCATGTTGATATATGTATTCTAGGTTATCTATTGAAGATTCTAAATATGATGTTTCTTCTTTTTGTGCTTTTATTGATTTTTGACACACTCCAACAATTATGTTATATTGTAGTCTTTCTTTTCTTATTTTTAATTTTCTTCGTTTCTCAGATAATATTTGTTTTAGTTCTTTATATTTTTTGGATTGGTCTATATTATTCATTTGTACAGTATTTGTAATATTTCGGTGGATCTCTAAATATAATTTTATCATAATTAGGTGGTATATATCTCATTCTTCTAGACTTTAAATGAATTATTAATTTTTCCTCAATACTAGATATCTAAGTAATTAGGTAATCTAATCTAGGGAGGTCTTTTATTTTTTTTGGTTTCTTATAGTCTAAATGATTACTATTTAAAATTCTTTTAACTTCTGTAAAAGCCTGTATATTTTTAAATGGTCTTTTCATCATTAACAAATAACAACACAATTAACAAGATAACACGGCTTATAATTAACAATTAAATTAACATATCTCGTAACTATCATACAAATATCATTTCTTTAACTTTAAAGAACATAGCTCTGATACCAATTATAGGAGGGTGCGGATAACTAGGGTAATTTGCATGGTTAGTTAATATCAAATTCTTTTCCATGACTATTTCTAATAATTTTATTCCTTCGTACGGATAGTGCCGATAACTCGGGTAATTTACATGGTTAGTTAATATTAAATTCTTTTCCATGACTATTTCTAATAATTTTATTCGTTCCATATCTATTCTCCAAGCTCTTAAGTATTCATAGTCTATCATTTTATCTTATAGTAGTTCTAATTTTACAAATTTCTGTGTAATAATTTATTCTAATTATGCTATATTTGATATGTAATCTGATGTTATCTTTGTGATCAATTAACATTTGTTGTTCATGTATGGATAATTTTTCATATGGATTATATAAACTACTTATTAAGTTGTTGAGTCATACTATAAAGATTTGGGAAAGCGTGGTAGAGCGGAGTTTGAGGAAGATATTATCTATTTTGGAGAACCTATTTGGCTTTATACCTAGTCGCTCGACGACCGAGGCAATTCACATGGTGCGGAGACTGGTGGAGTAGTATAGGGTAAGGAAGAAGGATATCTATATGGTGTTTATCAACTTGGAGAAGGCATACAACAAAGTTCCTAGAGAGGTTCTTTGGAGATGCTGGGAGGTGAGTGGGGTCCCGGTGGCATACATCAGATCGCTTAAAGACATGTATGAAGGAGCTAAGACTCAGGTGAGGATGGCGGGAGAAGATTTTGAGCATTTTTCGATCTTGACAGGGTTGCATCAGGATCGACTCTTAGCCCTTTTCTGTTTGCTTTGGTGATGGATGTTTTAACGTGGCATATTCAAGGTGACGTTTCTTGGTGCATGCTTTTGTCTGATGATGTAGTGTTGATTGATGAGATGCGGGGAGGTGTAAATGATAAATTAGAGGTTTGGAGACAAACACTTGAGTCTAAAGGGTTCAGGTTGAGTAAGAAAAAGACAGAGTATATGGAATGCAAGTTTAATGACTTGAGGTAAGAGAACTAGTCGGTAGTTAGGTTGGACTCTCAGGTGGTGTGTAGGAAGGATAGTTTTAAGTATCTCGGGTCCTTAATTCAGGGAAATAGTGAGATTGATGAGGATATCTCCTACCGGATTAGAGCAGATTGGATGAAGTGGAGGCTAGCCTCGGGAGATTTGTGTGATAAGAAGGTGCTGCTCAAACTTAAAGAAAAATTTTACAGAGTGGTAGTCCTTGTTATATGGAGCAGAGTGTTGGCCGATAAAGAACGCCTAAGAAATATAGGCAGTCCATGTTGGATGTATAGACTTATTAGAAGTGATAGAGTTAGGAACGATATTATTTGGGAGAAGGTTAGAGTGTCTTCGATAGAGGACAAGATGCGAAAAGTTCAGTTGAGATGGTTCGAGCTTGTAAGTAGGAGGGGCGCAGATGCCCCAGTTTGTAGGTGTAAGAGATTGGCTTTGGATGGTTTCAGGTGTGGTAAAGGTAGGCCAAAGAAATATTGGAGGGAAGTGATTAGATGGGACATGGAGCAATTACAACTTACGGAGGACATGGCCCTAGATAGGAATGTGTGGAGGATGCGAATAAGAGTAGAAGGTTAGTGCCTGTAGGTGGGCCACAGTCGGAAGCTAGTAGAGCTTTGGGGTGGGGGTATTGTGGGTGAGGGTGCCTTTGTTTTATTAGTATAGGGTTCTACTATATGGGTGCCTTACTTTTATTGTTCCAACATGTTTCATGGTTTATTATGAATTTACTTATTATTCTTTGTCATGAGCCGGGGGTCTATCTGAAACAGCCTTGCTACCTCTCCGGAGGTAGTGGTATAGACTGCGTACATTTTACCCTCCTCAGACCCCACTGTGTGGGAATACACTGGGTTTGGTGTTGTTGTTGATTATATAAACTATCACTTTTACCTCCTTTTTCTAAGGTTAACTTTATTCCAAGTAATCTTTCTTCTAATTGTCTTTTTTCTCTTCTAAGTTGATTTCTGTAATTAATTTCTTCATATAGCCAACTTTGTCTTTCTCTAATTCTTCTAATATATTCTAATATTTTTAATCTACATAATATTCGTCTGAATAGTAATTATCTAGGTATGAGTAGTAGCTATCGTCATTTAAGTATATTTGTTCTAATTCATCTTCTATCGAATTTTCTAATTTTTCATCTTCAATATCAAATATCTTTTCCCATATATTTTCTTTATATCTACTATCTCTATATCCTTAAATACAAATAAAACAAGTATCTTAAATTCATCTATCATTTCATCATGTAAGTATTCATTTTTCCTATGATGCTATTTTTTGAAATATTCCCTTCAATCATATGCATAACAAAATATGGTCATCTTAGATCACTATGTACTATATTATTCTTAAATAACATGTTCTTCAGTCACTCTCAGCATGGTAATCGGGATATTTTTCCCCTAAACAACGCCTCTACTCTGGTTCTCCCCTATCACGGTTCTTTGCCTTACCAGTTTCAACTTTGGGATGACATAGTTCTAGAAATTTTTCTCCTTTTCCTCTTTGCTAGTAAACTTCGAAACATATTATTCCTCAAATAATTCTACTATAAAGTAACTAACATGAGCTTATTTTATTATACTTATGATTGTCAGGAATTAATGAATTTAGGTATTCATAATAGTAAATAAATATACTTGTTCTTGTAGCTTTGATAATTCTGTTCTTTGATCATCTATAGCTTAGTGTAAAATTGAATATCTTTGTTGAATATATGAGAGGATTTTGTTGTATACAAGAAGGATTGCTTTCCGTGTAGAAAGTTTTGCCTTAACTTAGCAAATGCCTTTTCTATTTGTAACCTAAAAAATAGAAAACGTGTAAACTATTCTAAAATGCGTATACTATTCTGAATTGTTCCTACTTTACATTTGTCATCTTTACAATAGTAGAAAAGACTAAATTAACTTTACAAAAAGTCCTAAAGCTATCCTACAAAAAAGACAAATTAATAATGGAACTTTGCAGAAAAAAAGTCAAAAAGCTAATAACTGCTACATAATAATTTATGTAGTCAAAGTTAAGAAAAGTTATCTAATAATTCATATGTCATTTTCATCACTTTAATATCTCGTCTTTTTGTCTTCTTCTTCTTCTTCATTGTTTCATTGTTTTCTATCTTTTGTCTATCTTCTAGCTAGCATCCTTATCTTCTTTTATTCTAGTTGAACTTCTGGAATAATGGTATCTTCTCTGTTACATCTCGAACATAGATGGTCTGGATATTTATGCCCTATTAATTTATAGTATCTGGTCAATAATTCGACTAAAATAAATTTTTCCTTAATTGCTCTGGTAATTGGTCGTTTCTCTAGATTAAGTAGTGTTATAATCCATCTCTGAACTTCCTCCATATCTGCTTGTCTTAAATATATTGAATTGGAATAGATCATTAGCTGGTCTCTTGAATAATAACTCCATATTGGATTTTTGTTTAGGTAGTTATTTGCTAATTCTTCGATAATTGTAGATATTCCAATAATTCTTTTATTCGTATAAAAATCTGGTATATCTATTTTGGGTATTTCAACTTATTGTTCAATATCTTCGGCTATGATCATATCTCGGGTCATTCCTATCTTCACAACTTGTATAACTGGGTTAATTTCATCATACATTATCTCTGCAGGTGCCATATAGAACTTTACAAAAAATAGATTTCCCTTGGTTATCTTTTTGTAAGTGGTAATTGCTTTATATATTTTTGGTATAGTAGATAATTCACTTCCCTCTTGGGTATATACAATATTGAGTATCCCATAACTGAAACAGGTTTTAACTAGATTTTGGTTAGTTTTTGGTAAAACAATTAACTTATTGTATCCTTGTAGTTTTTGGGTTATATAATTTGAATTTGGTTCTTAAATTCTTGTAGCTCTTGTTTTAAGGTTTAAGTAAGTTTGTATCTTGTGGATGTTTTCAATATATGATCAGGTGATGTGGTTATAAGCTTTCTTGTCTTGGTTTAGGCTATCTAAATATATAATAGTTTGTGGGTGTATAAACAATGTATCTTTTGGTGTTTTTGGTATAAATGGCTTGTTAAATATTTTGTTCATGTCCATATTTAGGTTCCTTCTAACTCCTTGTCTTGTATCTACAGAAGTAGATTGATAAAGGTTATGGGTTTTTTGGAGTGTCCTAATGTCTCCTTTTATCTCTGGAATATTGTTGTCTTCCGATCGACATATCTCTACACATTGCTGAGTTATTTGAGTCATAGCTTCAAACTTCAGTTTAACTTTATTAGTCTTTAGCTTTTCTATCTTATTTCCCATACTATCTACTTTTATCGAAAGCGTAGCTAGGGTTTTGAGTATTTCTTCTAGAGTATCGTCTTTAGTAATATCAGTTTAGGCAGCTTTATCTTGATATGTAATCTGCAATAACATTCTTGTTAGTCTTAATTACTTCAATTGTAAATGTAAAATTTAATATATTAAAAGCTTATCTCTGAATTTCCTTCGTTGTAACTGAATTTTGTATTTTTCTTGTTAACCACCATCATACCTTTGTATTATTTTTTTGTACAATAAACTTGGTATATACAATATATCGGTCAAATTATAATAAACATTTATATAATGAGCATAATTCTTTTCTATTTATTTCCCATATTAATTTGTTTCATTAAATGTTCCTGAGTAGTATCTACAATGATGTTCGAATTTTTCTTCTTCATATCTATATTTAAGTACTCCTCCATAACTATATTCACTTGCATCTGCTTCTACTATATATGTAAAAATTTTATTTCCGCTTTGAAATTGTAATTTTGGTAACTCTTTACAAATTATTTTTATTTTCTGTACTTGTTTTTTATCTTCTTCTTTGTAATTATATTCTACATCCTTTCTTATTTTTTCTGTAATGGCTTTAGGTTTTCTACTAATTTTGGTATATATTCTCTTATTTAGTTTACAAATCCTAAAACTGATTGTAATGTCTTTTTTGTATCTATTTATTCTTTTGAATTTATTATTTTTTGTACTATATGTTGTTGCATTTTTACTCCACTTTTATCTATTTGTATTCCTAAAAATTCTACATGGTTTTTCATTATTTCTTCTTTCTTGTCACTTACAATTATTCCTTAATTTTCTATTATACCTACAAATTGTTCTAATAATTTTAAATGTGCCTCTTTAGTTTTTGTATATAGTAGTATATCATCTATGTATACTGTACAATTAGGTAACTGTTTGAAACAACTATCCACAAAGTGTTGGTATCTACCTGGTGCATTTTTATATCCAAGTGGTACACATTCCATTCATAAAATCGTTGTGGCACTATAAACGTAGTTAGTTTCTTAGAATCTTCGTCTAACTTTAGGTGGTAAAATCCTGATTTACATTCAAATTTGCTAAAGTAATTATATCCTTGTATTTGTCTAATTTTTAATATCTTATTTGGTATTGGATAATTATATGTCATAGTTTTTGCATTTAGGTTTCTATAATCAATAACCATTTTACTTTTTCCTCTTTTTTGTTCACTATGTTTATTTACTATGAATGCTGGGCTAGTGCGTTTACTATTACTTTTTTGTATATCTTGTTTCTCTAATAATTCATCTGTATGCATTTTAAATCTTTTAAATCATCAAAGTTATATGTTAATGGTTTTTGGGTTATTATACTATTTTTATCTATTAGTTCAATTCTTACAGTAGTCTTATGTTTTTTTCATCCTTTTAATGGATCTTCACTGTATCGTTGACTTAATTTTTTCTTTATTATTTCTACCTTATCTATTTAATCTATTGAAAATATAGTTATTTCTTCTCTATTTATTGAAAATATAACTAGTTCTATTGTGTCTTCAGTATATTTTATATTTTTTAATTTTTGTGTGATTTTTTCACTTCCTTTTATTCAATTAGCTTTCTTTCTTATTTTATTAATAACTCTTTTTGCTCTTATCCTTTGTTTACATGGTGTTGTAAACCACCAGTGTGTTTTAGTTATTATATGTGGGTATAGTTTATCTAAATATGGCATTCCTAAAAGCATATCTTTTGATGTTAGTTTATAATTATAAATCTCTTCTATTGTTAATATCATATCCCATACTTGTATTTTTATATGTCTAGATTTATAGGTAATTAATCTTCCTTCATTATTAAATCCTTTAACTACTATTGGTGTTTTTAGCTTATCCCATTTGTCTTCTGGTAAACAGTTATATCTACATAAGTTGGCATCTGCTCCTGTATCTATAATAGGTGTATAATATCTATTATAATATCCTTCTACTATTGTTTTCATAAGTACATATATTTTTACGTTAAAGCTCTCTTTATTAATAATTTTTCCTTATTGTTGGTTATGGTTAATTGTGTATGTTTTAAATTGTAGGGTTTTATTTGTTTTAACCATTTATCCTTCATATTATGTCCGTTTTTTTGCATATCTTTCTTTATTTCAAATTCTATTTTTTTTTTCTAACTCCTATTATTATTTCTTTTTCAATTGTATATTTAATAGTTATTAAACTTCTTGGTAGATATAAGCATATATTACTATTAGATTTTATTTCTTCATTTTTCACCAGGTATTTTACTATATGGTTTTCTACTTGCCTTGTATTTAGGAGTATTAAATATTCTTTTTCATTTATTATTCCTGTTATATAATATTGAGTTAAATTAACTGTTGAAGTTATTTCATAATTTGTTCTTTTCGATGATCCTGATGATTCTGGTTTTTCAAAAGTTATTCTTTTTGTTGTGCTTATTCTATCATTTATTATTTCTAAATCTTCTTCTATATCTATGTCTTTGTAACTATAATCATTGTTATCAATTGTTTTTACAAATTGTTCAAAAGGACCTTCTATTTGTATTTTATTAATTTTATTTTTTCCCATTATTTTATGTTTTGTTGTTAATACATATAAATTTTTACATCTTGCTGTAAATATTTTACTTCCTGGAGTTCGTTCTATTCCTTATATTTTCCAATATAGCACTAATAACTTATCTATGTTTTTATCTGTTATTGCTACTGAATAATTTGCACTTGTTATAAATTTGAATTTTTGGTATATTAGATTCCTCTTATAGCAGTTATTATACTTTTTTCTATAACTTTTTTAATTCTATCATCTGCTAATTATAATTCTATTGGTGTATCTATTTCTTTTCTAAGACATGCTTTTATTAATATTTCTGTTCCTCCAAGGTGTACGTATTTTATTGGGTCTTTACTTTTTATATCATTTATTTTTTTATTAATTATTCTTTTTGTTACTAGTGGTATACTAGCTTTACCTTTTGCATATCTATAGTCTATTACATGTTCTTTTTGGCTTACTTCGTAGTATTCTTCTTTCGTCTACTAAATATGTTTTTTTATTGTTGGTATTTTAAATATTTTTTCTACACATAAATCTAATTCTTTTCCTTTTGTCTTGTCAAATATATTATCATCAAATATTATTTTCTAGTCAGTTCCTTCATCATTTAATTATTCTTTCTTTGTTATTATTTTTATATCTTTCTCAGTCATTTGATTCATCTGATTCACTATCTATTTCATTTTCCAAACTTTCATATATACTATTGTAACGCCCCAAATCTGGTACCCAGAATGCTACACGGTACTCAGGACCCCAAAGGACCACAAGCTAACCTATGACTGATATCCATATCTGAGCACCGAACAATATACTGTAAATATGCGGAAACATGAACTGAATGGCCATAAGTTTCAAAACTGAATGAATATTTGATAAACAATGTCTGAAAACGGTATAACAATACCAAAGCATATCTGAAGTAACTGTCTAAGATGCAATAGTCTGAAAGCCTCTAAACTGGCTGAATAAGGAGTTGATGGGACATGTACCAAACCAACTTCGACTACTGAAATAAACTGAAAACTGAAATAGTAATCTGATCATCATGTCCTCAAAGGATGAGGACTCACTGCTAACTCTGATCGCTGAATTGGGATGCTACGGGTTCTTTAGTGCTCGTGCTTCTAAACCTATGGTACGAGATACCATAGCGCAAATGCGTCAGTACTTTGAATATACTGGTATGCAAGTGAGGTAGGATGAATACAAATGGTTCATATGTATAAATAATACTAACTGACTGACTAACATAAACGTGAGAATACATGCATGACTACAAAACTGAAACTAATATCATGATAGGACTGGATAATGAGTTTACTGATATTGAACCTTGAGTCGCTAATTATGAAAATCTGGGCTGGTTGACTATATCTGACAGTCCTGAAGCTAATATTAATAACATGATTTCTGAGAACTGATATAACTGATAATTTGAGAAATTGTATCTGACAGTCCTGAATGTAATAGAACTAGCAGAGTTCCGCTCTATATCTGAATTTAACTGTATCTGACAGTCCTGAAATCTTAAGAACTATCTGAGTTATTTTTACTACGACTAAGACTGAAACTGAGACTGTGGGAGGTAATCATCTAACCAACATACCCCGAAACTAAACTGGTGGGGTCCAACCTATAACCCTAGCTGGAAGGGTGTCAATACTGTGCCATGGGTAAAGACTTGCTGTGAGTATACCCTCGCTAACAGGGAGCTCTACCATCAACCCCTCCAATTAGGTAACCCCAATGATATATATATATATATATATATTCCTACGTAGTTCTGGAACATAAGGACTGCTTCTAAGGATTATACCCTCCACTAAATAACATGTGAGTCCCTATCCTTGGGTTCACTCGGTGCTGAATCGTACTCCCAACTGAATAGACAGTGAATTGACTAGCTAAACTGAATTGATTAACTGATGGTATCATTTAGCGAAGCTAAAATTAAATTTACTGTGTTTCGTTGACCGATGGAATGCAACTGAGATCTGAGGACTGACTGAGAGTACTTAAGTTATTGAGACTTACAGGGAATACTGAGATCACAGAGGTTACTGAACTACTGAGATTACTGAGATTTTTGAGATTTCCTGAGTCACATAACTGACTGAGTTCTATGGATCGTGACTTGTTTGAGAGTATCGTGAAAACATGAAATGGCTCTAGGCATACAGCTAAGTTGTCGGGTTCAAGTACCCCCAAGACTCAATGGAAAGAAACTGATATAACATGACTTACTCGAATACATGACCAACAACACAATTCATAATTCATATATTGATGCACTTCATCAAACACGTGATATGCATAAACTTGTACATAAATGGGGATTTCATAATATCATGCTAGTTTGACACTTTTCCTTCATATAGGCATTCAATCAAACACATGGTAGGCATACTATATGTAATCAACATTGTACAACAATTAGACATCATGGCTCAATTCTAATTTCATCATGATAGGGTTTAATCATAAGTTCACATGAATATACATCTATACTAATCAATTTCACATAAAATTGATCACCACACATGGATTAGAATTCAATTAATCATTCTCAACATGAACAAAATAAACCCAACATGAAACTCATAAAGAAATCCATAAACTTGAAATTGGAAAAGAGATTCTTGGGCTTCATGGATGGAAAAAGTCCATGAATGAACACTATGTATACCTTGGTTCGTAAATACACGAAGATTGATGAAGGAAATTCTTCAACTTGAATCTTCTATGAAAAACCGTAATGTGTTCTTTAGAGGATTTTGAGAGAATAGAGTATATTTTGGTGTAATGGAGGCTCAAATTCGTGTTTTTTTAGCTTATATAGGGTAGGGAAATTGACAATTTTAACCCTAGGACACATATTTTAATTCTTGTGAAAATTTCCCAATTTTTATCCTTGGCGCGATGGCCACTATTGCGCCAAGTCATTGGAACTGGACAATTGCGAATATGCATGGTGGAACGACGCAGAGCTATCGTTTTGGCACCTTGTTTGAGACCTAGAAGTTTGACGCGACGTGCCACTATTGCAGAGAAACACTGGAAATTGAGAATTGCCATTTAAGTTGGCTCCGTGATATGCTGATGGCTTATATGACACATTGTCTCACTAAAAAGGCTCTAACTCTTCAGCCAGGTGTTGGATTTGGGAGAATTTGGTATTAATGGAAAGCTTATGGAATTTCCCATATGAAGAAAACTGAAAATCTTGAAAATACCACATCTATAAAAGTGGATTCATCTTTCAAAGAAATCTTCTAACATTTTTGGGAAAAAATTTCAAGCTAGGAAAAGTATGGGTATTATAATATCTCCCCCTTAGGAACACTCCTCCTCGAATGAGACTGAGTGAGAGGGGATAAGATGAATTGACGTACATACTAAACATGAATAACTGAAATATGATCTAATGAATGACATGATTGAAGAGATGAATATAGCATACTGAACATGCATGTCTGATGCATGAATGATAAGTTGAATTCATGCTATCTGCTGCATAGTTAATTGACTTATGAGTACATGACTGACAATTCTGATGAAATGAATTTCTTGCAGTGAGAATGCATGTCTGATGCATGATTACATAACTGAACTGGTATATAAATGCATCACTGAATATTCTAGAGTACTTAGTACCAAGTTTGTAATGGGGATCTGAGCATGAACTGAATACCAAGTTTGTAATGGTAGTTTGAATATGGAACTGAGTAAGTTCAAGAAAAACTATTTGATAAACTAAGAAGTACTGATGAACCCATGATTATGCTAGAAATATGCATACACAGGAACATGAACCTCTGAATACTTGGCCCAAAGCTGATGTTCGGACTTTGAGGGTCAACTTATAAGTACCCTCTACTCTAAACTAGGTTCTTTTCAAGAAAAACGAATGAGATGTTCTTTTCATGAAAGTTTTGGGGTTTATTGCATATCTCCCCCTTAGGACACTAGATTCCTTGAGGAATACTGGCTCGGCTGAGCTGCTAAGGAAAACTGAGGCAATGCACAAGGCACCAAGAAACTTTGTCGTAGCTAATTATCTGAGATCTAAGACTGAGGCATGATACATGAACTGAGCTGAGCTTGCTCCTGTCTTAATTGTTCATCTTAGAATGATTACATTCTTTCATGAGATTTCGGCTACAGCATATAGCTAGGGATATAGAAACCAAACTATACGAATTTGTCTGTATAAGATAGTTGAGTAAGAAGATCATAACTTGATTGAGATTTGGTAAGATGAGTTGAGTCCTACTAACTCCATTTAAGATAAAATGACTAAGCATATTGCACTGCAACTAAGACTACTAAAAATATTCACATGGGTGCTAAGCACAAATGCATAATTGTACTGACTTATCCAATTAATTAAAGGACTGATAGCTGAATACTGAGTCTGTAGGACAGAACTGTACTTAGTCTTAAATAATGGAACTGCAACTGTAGAGCATTATGCATAGGAGATAAGGACTGACTGAGTAACATGATGTAACTGGGCATAGATTTATGAAAATTGTATTACCTCAGGAATGCTAGGCTAAGTATCTAATGTGATTAGGAACATCTATAAACTAAGGTATTGAGGTACTACTGACTGAGAAATTGATAACTATAACATTGTCAAGCTATCCTGAAACTGGATTGAATTTCTGATAACTGACGTTTAGACTGGTGCTGAAGTATCTGATTTTAGGATTGAATGCTGATTATTGAAACTGAACACTGAAACTATAACTGAGATGGTAACTGAATTTGGATAGATGCATGATGAGGACTGATATAGATTAAGGATCTGAACTTATACTCATACTCTATACTTTTACCCAACTTATAAATGCAACCTCTTTCTAGCACTTACTTGCACGCTACTACAGTATTCTAGCCTATCATTATAATTGCATCTTCTTGTAATGAAAGCATACAAAAATCTTCTCTTAACATGAATCATTTACTCTCTATCTTCTAACCAACTTCTAATTACTACACTATTTTCATAGAGAGAGCTTATTGAAGAGTTAAATTAGGAGGACCTGAAGCATGAATGGGTACTGACTGAACTTGACACTTGAACTGAAGCCTGAGGAATAGAATATCAATAACATAGATTCACCAAAATGGTTTGAAATAAGGATATACATGACATATCTGAGTTTGGCTGCTTACTAGAATTTGAGCATGAGTTTTGTAGACTGACATATTGTAAAGCATGACATGAGTATGTGGGTCACAAGCAGCATGACCTGAGTCTGAAATTTTTTAATTTGTGAGACATGATTCGTAACACTGAGGGAGCTGGAACTGAACTCCTTATGCTGGGAACTGAAAGCGGACACAATACGTGGAAAGTACATGAATATAGGTTGTGTTCACAGAACCAATTTGTACTGTGGGGTAAACTGGGACCCCTTATACTGGGAACGAAAACTGTACATGATTTATGAAAAAATGCATGAGCATGATTCGTGTCAATAGAGTTGACACGTAAGGACTAAGTCGATTTCGTGATAGTTGAAGTTGAAAACTCTACATTGAGATAACGATGGGTCAGGAATCATCTTCCCTTACTGCTTTCTATACATACTGGAACTACCACTGGAATCTGGGAGCCTAAAATGGGTCACTCGATCTATTATCTCCCCCTTGGCTTTAAGCCATCATCATAAGTTTGTAAACACTTTACTAAACTCTGAACTGAACCACAATCATCGTCATATACTTACACCTTGTTCGACACATGCTTGCCTTACACAACACATCATCTAGTTCTATTTCTTCATATACTACTAATATCACATCCACACCTTCAAGCCTAATGTTATGTTAATAAACTTAAATTCTTGCTCACACTGTTCAAGCCTACTGATTCACTTTAGTACAACTATCCCCATGAATACATAATTTGTTCAACCTAGATCATGTTATCCCAACTCTACTACTGCTAAACTCATGGGTTCCTGCTTCCAACTCTAGGTCATATGCTATCATAGAATTCGAAGAAGGGATCTGATGACATATGAGTTCTCATGATCATGAATAAGAGTTGTACAACTTTGGAACATAACTGAAATAATGGGATACTTTTAATCTTATCGGCAATCCCATAACGAATTGTAGGGTCTATCTGAGAAATCCCTATCTCTAGGACTCGAGCTTCACTACTTTTGTTACCTTGAAAGTAAGGTAAAGTTAACATGCGTGGAGCATGTTGAGAATCTACAAGAGTTTCATAAAGAACCTTTCTATAGCATGATCTGAGACATGAAAGAAGGGAAACTATTTCTAAAACATCTCATAGCCTCCTGCACTTAAGTGTGGTGCACAATACACCCATGTACAAGACTCTACTAGATGCGGCTTTTCAGACTTCCTAGGACACTATTGAACCTTAGGCTCTGAAACCAAGTTTGTAACGCCCCGAATCTGGTACCCAGAATGTTATATGGTACTCATGACCCCAAAGGACCACAAGCTAACCCATGACTGATATCTGTAACTGAGCACTAAAAAATATACTGTAAATGTGAGAAAACATAAACTAAATAGCCATAAGTTTCAGAACTAAATGAATATTTGATAAACAGTGTCTGAAAATAGTATAACAATACCGAAGCAAATCTGAAGTAACTGTCTAATATGCTATAGTCTAAAAGCCTCTAAACTGTCTGAATAAGGACTTGTTGGGACATGTCCCCAACTAACTCCGACTACTGAAATAAACTATAAACTAAAATAGTAATGTAACAATCATGTCCTCGAAGGATGAGGACTCACTGCTAACTCTGATCGCTGAACTGGGATGCTACTGGTTCTATGGAGCTTGTGCTTCTAAACCTTTGGTATAAGACATCATAGCACAAATGCATTAGTACTTTGAATGTAATGGTATGCAAGTGAGGTAGGCTGAATGCAAATGGTTCATATGCATGAACAATACTAACTGACTGACTAATATAAATGTGAGAATACATGCATGACTACGTAAATATAACTGATATCATGATAGGACTGGATACTGAGTCTACTGATATTAACCCTTGAGTTGCTGATAAGTGAGAAATAATGATATTTTATTATTGAATACTAAAGGCCTAATACTATTTTACTGATACATGAATAACTATTTTTGATAGTTCTAATTATGAAGAACTACTATGGTTGACTGTATTTGATAGTCCTGAAACTGAATACTAATAACATCTAATAACATGAGTTTTGGGAATATATATGCCAAATAAGATGTATATATATATATATCCCTAAACAAATAAGGTGCATCTTAACCTATGCTGGCTACGTAGTTCTGAAACACAAGGATTTCTTCTAAGGATCACACCCTCCACTGAATAATAGGTGATTCCCCATCCTTGGGTTCACTTTGTGTTGAATCATACTCCCAACTTAATAAACACTGAATTGATTAACTATACTGAACTAATTAACTGATGGTATCATTTAGCGAAGATAAAAGTGAATTTACTGAGTTTCGTTGACCTGTGGAATGCTACTGAGATCTGAGGACTGACTGAGAGTATTGAAGTTACTGAGACTTACTAGGAATACTGGGATCACGGATGTTACTAAACTACTAAGATTACTGAGATTTCTTGAGTCACATGACTGACTGAATTCCTTTGACCGACGGAATGCTACTAAGATCTGAGGACTAATTGAGAGTACTGAAGTTATTGAGACTTACTGGGAATATTGAGATCATGGAGGTTACTAAACTACTGAGATTATTGAGATTTTTGAGATTTCCTGAGTCACATGACTGACTGAGTTCTATAGATCATGACTTATCTGAGAGTATTGTGAAAACATGACATGGCTCTAGGCACATAACTAAGTTGTTGGGTATAATTACCTCCAAGACTCAATGGAAAGAAACTGACATAACATGACTTACTCGAACACATGACCAACAATAGAATTCATAATTCATATATTGAAGCACTTCATCAAACATGTGATATGCATAAACCTGTACATAAATGGGGATTTCACAATATCATGCTAGTTGGGCACTTTTTCTTCATATAGGTATTCAATCAAACACATGGTAGGCATAGTATATGTAAACAAAACTGTACAATAATTAAACATCATGGTTCAATTCTTACTTCATCACTATAGGGTTTAATCATAATTTCACATGAATATACATCTATACTAATTAATTTCACATAAAATTGGTCACCTAACATGGATTAGAATTCAATTAATCATGCTCAACATGAACAAAACAAACCCAACATCAAACTCATAAAGAAATCCATAAATTTAAAGTTAGAAAAGAGATTCTTGGGCTTCATGGATGGAAAGAGTCCATGAATGAACACTACGCATACCTTGGTTCATAAATACACGAAGATTGCTAGAGGAAATTCTTGAACTTGAATTTTCTATGAAAAACCCTAATGTGTTCTTGAGAGGATTTTGAGAGAATAGAGTATATTTTGGTGTAATGGAGGATCAAATCCCTGTTTTTGAGCTTATATAGGGTAGGTAAATTGACACTTTTAACCCTAGGACACATATTTTAATGTAATATCCATGATTTTCCTTAGCCTGGAAATTATCTCAAGGATGTTAGAACTTGCTTTGAAATAAGGATTCATTCTTATACACTTGGTATTTCCATAATTTTTGCTTTCTATCATGTGGAAAATTGAATAAGCTTTCTATCAGTATGTAATTTGCCCAAATCTGACACCTGGGCGAAGAGTTAGGGCCTTTTTTGTAAGACAGTGTCAGGCGTGAGCGTTCAGCGCATTGCGGGGGTAGCTCAAATGGCAATTATCAAAATACAGTGATTCTTCGCGATACTGGCACATAGTACCATGGTTCTATATCATAAAATATGGGGGCAACGTGATGGCTCCATATTGCGCCATCCCTCCATTTCCCAATTATCAATTTCCAGTGACACGGCGAGATAGCGCCGCATCGCGCCAAGGGCCCAATTTGGGAAATTTTTTTAAAACTTAATGACGTGTTCAGGGTTAAAAGGGTCAACTTCCCCACCCTGTATAAACCTTATAACACAAGATTTAAGCCCTAATTCCGCAACTTGCACTAAATTTCTACCAAAAACTCTCAAGAACAAGCCCTAGGGTTTTCATAGAAGAGTCAATTTAAAGAAAATTTCATCGTCAATCTTTACGAATTCTTAATATAAGGTATGTGCGGTGTTCATCCATGGATCCCTTTCATCCATGGAGTTCAAGAATCAGTCTTTAAATGCTAAATTATGTTTGTTGTGGTGATATGATCATACTCATGGTGGTGTTTTCTATTTATGCTATAGAATAGTATTTAGATTGTATTTCATGAAGGTGATGATCATGTTAGTTGGAACCCATGAATTGGGTAGTTTAATACAGTGAAAATTTATGAAATACACCTATGCCTTAAAGAGTACATGCAAGGTGTTTGATAAAATGCCTAAGAAACTAGAAATCATGCAATATAGCTAAATTGTGACTAAGTGAAGGATTCATGATATTCCACTATGTTCTAATAGCTTTCACGTTGATATTGAGTCTTGTAAATGTTGTTGGATTGTTCATGAACTAGTCTTATGAGATTATGCTATTCTTACTTGTGAATCCTACTTATGTACAAGATGTATGATAACCATGTACCTCCTGAAATTCCCCAAGTCATGATATTATGGATTGTTGATATTGATCATGTATTCAAGTCAGTCACGTGTGTCAGTTTCGTTTCATTGAGTCCTGGGGTATTCATACCCAAAAAATATAGTTGTGTGCCTAGATCCATGTCATGTTATCATGATAATCTCAGTTAAGCCATAATCTATAGAACTTAGCCAGTCATGTGACTCAGGAAATCTTAGAAAATCTCATGATCTTAATAAATTCTCAGATAGTGGTACTATTCCATCAGTAAACGGAAGTCAGTTACTCAGTCCATGTAGAGTCAATTAAGTCATGTTCAGTCTCTTCAAATAGGAGTAGAGTTAGCACCGAGTGAACCTAAGGATGAGAACTCACTTACCAGTTTGGGGTGTGATTCTTAGCAATCATCCTTGCGTTCCAAAACTATATAGCCATCATAGGTTGAGACATCTTAACCGGTCAGATTAGGGTTGGTGAGGTGGCTCAACCTGCCAGTTTAGGGTTCCCATTGTTCTTATTTTAGTACCTGCCAGATAAGGGTCACTCACAATTGTCTTTACCAGTGGCGCAGTATTGACACCCCTCCAATCGGGGCAGAAATTGCACCCCAACTTAGCTATATACATTATTAAGGCATGTTAGTTAAATAACTACCTCCCACAGTTTCAGTCCCAATCTCAGTAAAAGAACTCAGATAGTTCTTCAGATTTTAATATAGAAGGATTGTCAGTTACAGTCAATTCAGTTACAGTACGAAACTCAGGTAGTTCCATTAGATTTAGGACTTTCAAACACAATCATCCATATTATTAGCATTCTAGTATCATTCATGTTAGATAACAGTAAACCATGTATTAGCGTACAGATCCAGATATCATGTATTCACGATCTCAGTTACTATGTATGGATGCTTGCACTCTCACGTTCATATTAGTCAATCAGTTAGCATTGCTCATGTATATAATCCCTTTTGCATTTAGCCTACCTCACTCGTATACTCAGTACTTTCAGTTGTACTAACGTATTTACGCTATGGTGCTTTCTTACATGTTATACCATAGGCTCAGAGTCACGAGTTCTAGATCAGCAGTAGCAGTAGCATTCCAGTATGCAAAGTGGCAGTGAGTCCTCATCCATCCGAGGAAGATATTATTTTATTTCAATTCAGTTTTGTTAGATGGAGTTAGTTGGAGACATGTTCCCTCAACTCCTTATTCCAGAAATTATTAGAGGCTTTCAGATTTAATTCTAATTTGATTCAGACTTCAGTTGTTTAGGGTATTTGTCACCCATATGGATGTTATGTTTTGTCATACACTTTATTCGATTGAACCTTATGGCCTATTGTTCATGTTTTACGTATTTTACATGTATATTATGCAGTGTACATGTACAAATATTAGTCATGGGTTAACTTGTGGTCCTTTGGGGTCATAAACACCGTGTAGCATTCTAGTTTAGAAAATCAGGGTGTTACATTTAATTTTTGTGAAAATTGCCCAATTTTCATCCTTAGCGCGATGCGCCACTATCATGTCAAGTTACTGAAACTGGACAATTGGGAATCTACATGGTGGCGCGACGCAGAGCTATCGCGTTGCCACCTTGTTTGAGACCTGGAAGTTTGGCACGATACGCCACTATCACAGAGCAACGCTGGAAGTTGAAAATTTCCATTTAACATGGCTTCGCGATGCGCTGATGGATAAGGTAATACACTGTCTCACTAAAAAGGCTCTAACTCTTCGTCCGGGTGTCCAATTTGGGCAAATTTCCTATCGATGGAAAGCTTATGGAATTTCTCATATGACAAAAAGTAAAAATATTGAAAATACCACATCTATAACAGTGGATTCATCTTTCAAAAAAGCTTCTAACATTCTTGGGGAAAATTTTCAAGATAGGAAAAGTATGGGTATTACAACTATCTTCATTTTCTAATTTGTAATCTATATAATCTATTTGCATATATTTTGTATTTTCTATCTTTATTCCTGATATTTGTTTTTTTTTGGGTCTTTAGGCATTTTACAATCTCTAGCTAAATGTCCTAGTTTTCCACAACTATAACAAGTACATTCTTTTATAGATTTCTTTTTCCTATATGGTATTTTATTTTTATAGTTTTTTACATAATATCTTTTTCTTGGTTTCTTATACTTATAATGACTTTCTGTACTTCTTATATTTCTTATGACTTTTTGTTTTCTGATAATATTTTTCTTCACATCCAAATTGGGGTGCTATTTTATCCTTGCAACATGCTAAATTTCTTATTAATGTTTTTTCCATTTTTGTTTCATCTCTGTATTTTTCACATATAGTCCTATACTATTGTTGTAGAAATTTTATTCTTGCTCCTAGGGTATCTACTATTTTTGCTTCATCCCAATTTTTTATTATTTTTAAACTAAATGGTTCAGGTAATTTACTAAAATATAATCTTCTTACTTCTTTACTTTCTTTTGTATTGTATGTTCCCTTATATTAAGTATTATTTAAATGCACACGCATATTCATCTATATAGCATATATTACATATTGCTAGTTTTAATATTAAATTCCTATTTGTATCTTTTTCTTTGTTTTGTTCTTCTTCTTCTTCTGTTTCCACACTGTTAAATTCATCTCTTATAGCTATTTCATATTTTTTCAATATGTCTATAGGTGTTAGTTTATTTATTGTTGTTCCTTCTATTTTTTCTATCATCCCTTAAAACCTTTTTACTCTCTTCAGTTAAATTTAAAAACATACTTTTGTTGTTCCTATTAGTGTTCTTTCTATATATTCTGGTGTATCTATTGCATTTATATATCCTATCCATTATATATCCAATCCTATTAGTGTTCTTTCTATACCATTTTCTAATAATTGTTTTGTTATATATCATATCCATAATTGTATCATTTTATCTACATCTATTACACAGTCTAAGTCTAAGAATTTATAATTTTTATTAATTATTTTTTTTGGTGTCCATTTTTTATATTCATCCTTTAGATTATACCTTAAACCTATCTTTATAATAATATGTAGGTTTTCTTATTTATAATGTAATAGGTATTATATTTTCATCATTTTTTGTATCAATAGTATTTACTTTTGTGTTTGTTTCTTCTATATTTTTATTAATTGCTTCTTGTTTTTCCTTAATTTCTAGGTCTTCTATTTTTTTCTAAAATTTCTATATATGTTTCACTATTTTCTGAATCATAATCGTTTGTTTCTCTACTGTCTATTGTGTTTCCTTCTAATTCTTTGGTTTCTAAGTCTTCATTTTTTATTTCTAATTTTTCTTTGAATTGTTTTAATTCATCTAATAATCTTTGCTCTTTATCTTTTTCCTTTTCTTTTTGCCTTTTTTCATATAAGTCTTTTAACATTTGTAATTCTTTTTCTAACTCAGCAATCATATTATTTTTTATTTCTTCGATTTTTCGTATTTCATCTGTAGTTTGTTGTTTTATTTTTTCTATTTCCTTTTTTCTGTTTATTTCTTCATTTTCTTTTGTTATTCTTACCATAGCTGTTAATTTATCTTCTAATTTTAATTCTTCTTTTTTCTAACATTAAATATCAATGTTCACCTATTTTCTTATATCTTTTTCCCAAATTAGAAAATACTATTCTTATCTATTTAATGGTATATAAATCATGTTGATATATTTATTCTAGGTTATCTATTAGAGATTCTAAATATGATATTTCTTCTTTTTGTGCTTTTATTGATTTTTGACAGACTCCAACAATTATTTTATATTGTAGTCTTTCTTTTGTTATTTTTAATTCTATTCGTTTCTCAGATAATATTTGTTTTAGTTCTTTATATTTTTGGGATTGGTCTATATTATTCATTTTCATAGTATTTGTAACATTTTGGTGGATCTCTAAATCTAATTTTATCATAATTAGGTGGTATATAGCTCATTCTTTTAGATTTTAAATGGAATATTAGTTTTACCTCAATACTGGATATCAAAGTAATTAGGTAATTTAATCTATAGAGGTCTTCTTTTGTTTTATTTAGTTTCTTATATTCTGAATAATTACTGTTTAGAATTCTTTTAACTTCTCTAAAAGCCTATATATTTTTAGATGGTCTTCTCATAATTAACAAATAACAACATAGTTAACCAGATAACACGACTTATAATTAACAATTAAATTAACATATCTCATAACTAACATACAAATATAATTTCTTTAACTTTAAATAACATAGCTCTGATACCAATTGTAGGGGGTGCGGATAAGTCAGGTATTTTGCATGGTTAGTTAATATTAAATTCTTTTCCATGACTATTTCTAATAATTTTATTCCTTCGTGCGGATAACTCGGGTAATTTGCAAGGTTTGTTAATATTAAATTCTTTTCCATGACTATTTCTAATAATTTTATTCCTTTCATATCTATTCTCCAAGCTCTTAAGTATTCATAGTCTATTATTTTATCCTATAGTATTTGTAATTTTACAAATTTTTGTATAATAATTTATTCCAATTGTGCTATAGTTGATATGTAATCCTATGTTATCTAAGTGATGAATTAACATTTGTTCTTCATGTATAGATAATTTTCCAGATGGATTATTTAAACTATCATTTATACCTCCTTTTTCTAAAGTTAACTTTATTCCAAGTAATCTTTCTTCTAGTTGTCTTTTTTCTCTTCTAAGCTGATTTCTGTAATTAATTTCTTCATATAGCTAACTTTGTCTTTCTCTAATTATTCAATAGTATTCTAGGAATAATAGTATTTTCCTCTTTGCTAATAAACTTCGAAACATATTATTCATTGAATAATTCTACTATAAATTAACTAATATGAGCTTATTTTATAATACTTATGGTTGTCAGGAATTTATAAATTTTGCTATTCATAATAGTAAATGAATATACCTGTTCTTATAGCTTTGATAATTCTGTGCTTTGCTCATCCAAAGCTTAGTGTAAAACTGAATATCTTTATTGATTATGTGAGAGGATTTTTCTTGTATACAAGATCGCTTGCTTTTGTGTAGAAAGTTTTGCCTTAACATCACAAATGTCGTTTCTATTTATAACTTAAAAAAGAGAAAATGTGTATACTATTCTAAAAACACGTATACTATTCTAAACTGTACTACTTTACATTTGTCATCTTTACAAAAGTAGAAAAGACTAAAGTAACTTTACAAAAAGTTCTAAAGCTATCCTACAAAAAAGACAAAATTAATAATGGCACTTTGCCAAAGAAAAGTCAAAAAGCTAATAAATGCTATATAGCAATTTATGTATTCAAAGTCAAGAAAATTTATCTAATAATTCATGTCATTTTCATAACCTTAATATCTTGTCCTTTTGTCTTTTTCTTCTTCATTATTTCGTTGTTTTCTATCTTTTGTCCATCTTCCAGCTGGCATCCTTATTTTCTTTTATTCTAGTTGAACTTCTGGAATAATATTATCTTCTCTATTACATCTTGAAGATAGATGGTCTGGATATTTATGCCCTACTAATTTACAGTATCTGGTGAAAAATTTATCTAAAATAAATTTTTCCTTAATTGCTCTGGTAATTGGTCATTTCTCCGGATTAAGTAGTGTTATAATCCATCTCTGAACTTCCTCCATATTTGCTTGTCTTAACTCTCTTGAATTTGAATATATCATTAGCTGGTCGCTTGAATAATAACTCCATATTGGATTTCCGTTTAGGTAGTTATTTGCTAATTCTTGGATAATTGTAGATATTCTAATAATTCTTTTATTCGTATAAAAATCTGGTCTATCTATTTTTGGTATTTCAACTTGGTATTCAATATCTTCGAGTATGATCATATCTTGGGTAATTCCTATCTTCACAACTTGTATAACTGGTTTAATTTGATCAGACAATATCTCTGCTGGTGCCGTATAGAACTTTACAAAAAATAGGTTGCCTTTGGTTATCTTTTGTAAGTGGTAATTGCTTTATATATTTCTGGTATAGTAGATAATTCGCTTCCATCTTAGGTATATACAATATTGAGTAGTCCATAACTAAAACAGGTTTTAACTAGATTTGGTTTAGTTTTTGTTAATGTAATTAACTTATTGTATCCTTGTAGTTTTTGGTTTATATAATCTAAATTTGGTTCTTGAATACTTGTAGCTCTGGGTGGTAACACCCCGCATGTTTCTAAACTAGGAAGTGAATAGGTATTCCTACGTATGAAATCTCCTATCCTGTAATCCATACTTGAGTACATGACTTACAATAAATATCCTAGTGATAGGATAGATTATGATACATTAAGCATGTTCATATGAGTAACTTAAGGTATGCGTGAGTTGATTCATGGACTCCTTTCATCCATGAAGCTCAAGAACCATCTTCCAAATTTTTTATTATGATGTTTATGTTGTTGGTAGTTGATGTTCATGTGGTTGGAGTTTGATGATGCCTAAGATGGGATCTTTGTATGTTTATTGTGAGGATATGGTGGTATTTAATGTATAAATATGTGAAATTGGTGGTTGAATATTTGTAATCTTGATGAATCCACCTATGCCTAAGATGTGCATGTAAGGTGTTTGTGAAAATACCTAAGGGAATAGAAATCATGCTTTTATGACATAATAAGTCCTAAATGACTATTCCATGTTCTAAGTTTATGTTTAACATGATCCCGGTGCTATTGTCTTGAATTGAAGAAGTTTTACGAGATGCTCATGATATTGTTGCGATATGGAATGACCATGTTATTGAAGCCACGCAAGTATATACATGTTGTGTGCATTCCCGATCATGTAATAATTTGTTGAGAATAATTCTTAATATGAAAGCCTTACTTATGATATTGTGAATTGTGGACTCAAATCTTGTGATCAGGTCATGTCATGTGTGTCAGTTTCCTCCTATCGAGTCCTGGGGGTACTTGTACCCAAAAACTATAGTTATGTGCCTACAGCCATGTCATGTTTCACGATATTCAAACTTAAGGTATGATTCCATAGACTTCAGTCAGTCATGTGACTTAGGAAAACTTCATGATCTTAGTTAGTTGTCAGATATATCAATAACATTCCTCTAGTCAATGGAATTCAGTAAGATTAAGTCATGCACAGTCAGTTATTCATGTCCAGTCCCTCAAGATGGGAGTAGAGGTTAGCACTGAGTGAACCCAAGGATGGGAACTCACCCGCCAGTTCAGGATGTGATTCTTAGTAGTCATTCTTGTGTTTCAGAACTACGTAGCCAGCGTAGGTTGAGACATCTTAACTCGTCAGATTAGGGTTGATGAGGTGGCTTAATCCATCAGTTTAGGGTTCCTACCGTTCTTATTGAGTACCTGCTAGATAAGGGTCACTCACAGGCTATCCTTACCCGCGATACGGTATTGACACCCCTCCAGTCGGGGCAGAGATTGGACCGCAGCTTAGCCATAACGGCATACATGAGGCATGTCGGTTAAAGACTACTTCCCACAGTTTCAGTATCAGTCTCAATAAAAGAAGTTAGGGAATTCTTCAGATTTTAGTATATACAGGACTATCAGATACAACCGTCTATGTTATCAGTTTCAGTATCGGTCATGACAGTTATCAGTAAACCATGTATTATCTTACAGGTCATGCTATCACGTATTCACGATCCCAGTTTCTGTATATGTGTGTTTGCACTCCCACATTCATATTAGTCAGCCAGTGTTGTTCATCCACGAAACCCTTTATGTTCAGCCTACCTTCCTTGTATACTTAGTACCCCTATTATAATGATGCATTTACGTTATGATGCTTTCTTTTCGTATTACACCATATGTTTCGAGACACAAACTCCAGCCCAGCAGTAGCGGTAGCATTCCAGTCGCAGAGACACAGTGATTCCTCATTGATTCGAGGACAACATGACTTGATACATTTATTTATTTCTTCAGTTTAGTTTTACGGAGTTAGTTAGAGACATATTCCTTCAACTCCTTATTCAGATAGTTTAGAGGCTTTTAGATTTATGTTCAGACTTAGCTTTCAGATTGAGTTGCTTTGGGTATTTTCACCCACATAAGTTTATTCAGTTGAACCTTATGGCCTTACAGTTCTATGTATTCCACATTATTATATCATGATTTGCAGTATACAGGCATAGATATCAGTCATGGGTTAGCTTGTGGTCCCATGAGGTCATAAGCACCGTGTAGCATTCCGATTCAGTGAATCGGGGTTTTACAAACTTGGTATCAGAGCCTAAGGTTCAATAGAGTCCTAGGAAGTCTGAAAGCTGCATCTAGTGGAGTCTTGTACATTGGTGTGTTGCGCGCCACATTTATATGTGGGAGTCTATAAGATGTTTTAGGAACAATCACCTTTCTTCATTATTCATGTCATGCTAGTGAGCATAATCACAAGTTAAACTCTCAGTGTAATCCATTCTTCTCTTATTCTAGACCATGGCCCCAAAGAGAAGGAACCAGCCAACTCCTCAGCCTGAAGATCCTTTGGGCGAACATGTTTCCCATGCGAAGTTTAGAGCCACATTTACCACACTTGCTCAGTCCATGGCTGCACAGAATGAACGGCCACCAGTCATTCCAGCCAATCCAGTGGCCAATCCCAAAGTAGCTAGGGTTCAGGACTTCAACTGGATGAACCCTCCATCTTTCCATGGTTCTAAGTTTGATGAGGATCCCCAGGAGTTCATTGACCAAGTCCAAAAGGTCATTGACATCATGGGTGTTACTTCTATTGAGAGTGTTGAGTTAGCCGCCTACAATTTATAGGATGTTGCTCATGATTGGTACAAATAGTAGAAGTATGAGAGGTTAGATGATACAGGCCCTATCAAGTAGGAGGAATTTGTCACGGTCTTCTTAGACAGATTCTTTCCCCAAGAGCTGAGAAAAGCCAAAGTTCTTGAGTTCATCAACCTCAGGCAGGGGAATATGAAGGTTAGGGAGTATTTTTTTAGATTTACTTAGCTAGCCAGGTATGCTCCTTATGTGGTTGTAGACAATAGAGCTAAGATGACTAAGTTCGTGTCAGGGGTCAACGATAGCGTGGTAAATGAGTGTAGGTCTGTGATGCTGATCGGTGATATGACCTTAGCCAAACTCATGACCCATGCCCAGCAAGTAGAAGAGCAGAATTTTAAGACAAGGAAGAGGCAGAATAAGAGAGCAAGGTTAGGTAACTTCAACTTTGCTCATCACAAGTCAGATAGAGGAAACCATTCACAATTTTGCTCTAAGTCAGCCGTTCTAGATCCTTCCTCTTTCAGCGCTCTAGTGCCGAAGTTTAGAGATGGAAATAGATAAAGCGCCAGGCTCTAAATATCAGGGCAGTGTTAGCAGTGCCCGAATGAATCTCCTTTGTCAGACTTATGGTACGAACCACAAGGGCATTTACAGAGCCAGTAGTGATGTCTGTTTTAGTTGTGGCAAGCCAGGCCACAGGATTAAGGAGTGTCTGCAGTCAAGTCTTTAGGGTCAGCAAAATCATTCTACAGCTTATTCTAGTTGCCCGAACCAGCAGGGTGCCATTTCCAGTGCTGCCTGTGGGCAACACCCAAACAGACTCTATGTTCTTCAGTCCCGAAAGGATTAGGAAAATTCTCCTAATGTCGTTACTGGTATGTTATAGATTTTCCATGTTCATGTTTATGCTTTGCTAGACCCAGGTGCATCTTTGTCTTTTGTTAATCCATACATAGCAGGCAATTTTGAAATCAGTCACGAAGTCCTAGCAGAGCCCTTCTCAGTCTCTACCCCAGTGGGTAAAACCATCATAGCCCGGCGGGTATACAGGAATTGCCTGGTTATAATACTCAGAAATCCACGTTAGCAGGTTTAGTGGAGTTAGAGATGACTGATTTTAATGTCATTCTCGGGATGGATTGGCTTCATTCCTTCTATGCCATAGTCAACTATAGGATAGTTCAATTTTATTTCCTGAATGAGCCCGTGCTAGCGTGGAAGGGTAGCATTTCAGCATTCAGGGTCAACCTGTTTCCTATCTTCAAGCAAGGAAAATGATTTCTAAGAGGTGTGTGTATCATCTTATACATGTTAAGGATTTCAGTTCTGAATCTCCCAGCCTTGAAACAGTCCCTGTTGTAAATGAATACTCAGATGTCTTTCCCGAAGATCTTCCAGGCATTCCTCCCGAAAGGGAAATAGACTTAGACATAGAACTTCTTTTGGATACTCAACCTATTTCTATTCTTCTATATAGAATGGCACCAGCAGAACTCAAGGAACTGAAAGGTCAGTTGAAGGATCTCTTAGATAAGGGATTCATCAGACCCAACATTTCTCCATGGGGTGTGCCAGTATTATTCGTGTGCAAGAAAGACAATTCTCTTAGGATGTGTATTGATTACTGTCAACTCAACAAGGTCACGATCAAGAATAGATATCCTCTTCCCAGGATTGATGATCTATTCGACCAACTTCAGGTTGCCAGTTACTTCTCCAAGATAGATCTCAGATCAGGCTATCATCAGCTCAGAGTTAGAGAATGTGACATTTCGAAGATAGCTTTCCGTACTCGGTATGGTCACTTCAAATTTTTAGTCATGTCATTTGGTCTTACCAATGCCCCTGTAGCTTTTATGGATTTGATAAACCATGTGTTCAAGCAGTACTTGGACATGTTTGTCATAGTCTTTATAGATGATATTCTAGTCTATTCTCGCACAGAGCGTAATCATGCAGACCATCTCAAGATTGTTCTTCAGACTCTCAGGGATCACCAATTATTCACTAAGTTCAGCAAGTGCGAATTTTGGCTAAGATTAGTAGCATTCCTTGGCCATATTATTTTTGGTGATGGCATTAGAGTAGATCCTCAGAAAATCGAGGTTTTAAGAAACTGGCCCAGACCCGTATCTCTATCAGATATTAGGAGTTTCTTGAGTTTGGCTGGCTATTACAGATGGTTTGTTGAGGGATTTTCTTCTATTGCATCTCCCATGTCCGGATTGACTCAGAAGCAGATTAAGTTTCAGTGGCCATATTTATGCGAGAAGAGCTTTCAAGAGTTGAAGACTCGACTAACCTCAACTTCAGTTCTAGCTATTCCAGATGGTTCAGATGGTTTTGTAGTCTTTTGTGATGCATACAGAGTGGGTTTAGGTTGTGTTCTCATGCAGCATGGTAAGCTCATAGCCTACACCTCCAGATAGTTAAAGCCACATGAGAAGAATTATCCTACTCATGATCTTGAGTTAGAAACGGTAGCTTTTGCCTTGAAGATTTGGAGGCATTATCTCTATGGAGTTCATGTAGATGTCTTCACAAACCATAAAAGCCTCTAGTATATCTTTTCCCAGAAAGATCTCAATCTTCGCTAGAGAAGGTGGTTAGAGCTCTTGAAGGATTACGACATGAGTGTTCTTTATCATTTGGGCAAGGCCAATATTGTGGCCGACGCTCTCAGTCGACTCTCCATGGTTAGTATTTCTCACGTTGAGGATAGTAAGAAAAAGATGGCTCAGGAGATCCATCCACTTGCCAGACTACGCGTTCGCTTAGTTGATTCTTCAGAGGGTGGTGTATGTGTTTATAGTAGTTCAGATTCATCTCTAGTTTCCGAGGTGAAAAAGAAACAAGACAGGGATCCTTTTGTCAAGCTCAAAGAGTCAGTTCAGAATCAGAAAGTCGAGGTTTTCTCCCAAGGGGGAGATGGTGTTCTTTATTGTCAGGGTCGTCTATGTGTTCCATGTGTAGATGAATTAAGGCGGCAAATTCTTGCAGAAATGTATGGTACGCGATACTCTATTCATCCAGGGGGCACTAATATGTACCGCGACATGCGGTAGATCTATTGGTGGAGTAGGTTGTAGAGAGATATGGCAGAGTTTGTGGCTAAGTGCTCTACATGTCAGCACGTTAAGATAGAGTATTAGAAACCTAGTGGTTCCATGCAAGAGTTCACCATTCCTAGTTGGAAGTGGGAAAAAGTTAACATGGACTTCATGATGGGTTTGCCTAGAACTCGTCATTAGCATGATTCAGTCTGGGTCATTATAGATACAATGACCAAGTCAGCTCATTTTCTTCCTGTTGGCACTTCTTATTCCACCGAGGATTATGCCAAACTCTATATCAGGGAGTTAGTCAGGTTACACGGTGTTCCACTATCTATCATCTTAGACAGAGGTACCCAGTTCACTTCTCACTTTTGGAATACATTCCAAAAAGGTCTCGGTACCCAAGTTCATCTCAGCACAGCATTTCATCCTCAGACAGATGGTCAAGCAGAAAGGACCATTCAGAATCTTGAAGATATGCCAAGGACGTGTGCAATTGACTTCAAGGAAAGATGGGACGACCACTTTTCTTTGATTGAGTTTGCATACAACAATAGCTATCATTCTAGTATTCAGATGGCTCCATTAAAAGATCTCTATGGTAGGAGATGTAAATCTCCGATTGGTTGGTTCGAAGTTAGTGAGGCCTCAATCATAGGTCCTGACTTAGTATTCGACGCCTTAGAGAAAGTTCAGTTGATCAGAGAGAGACTCCAAACTGCTCAGAGCCAACAGAAGTCCTATGCAGATGTTCGTAGAAAGGATCTCGAGTTCGAGGTCAATGACTATATCTATCTTAGGATCTCTCCCATGAAGGCAGTAAAGAGGTTCATCAAGAAAAGGAAACTCAGTCCCCAGTATGTCGGTCCCTTTAGAATTCTTTGTCCTTTCGTCAAGGTAGCTTATGATCTTGAGTTACCTTCAGATCTAGCCTCAGTACATCCAGTCTTCCATGTCTCTTTGCTAAAGAAGTGCATAGGTGACCCAGCAGTTTTTGTCCCTATTCAGAGCATCCACATTCAGAATAGCCTCTCCTATGAAGAGATTCCAGTCGAAATCTTAGATTATCAAACTCGTAGATTGAGGAACAAAGAAGTCCCTCTAGTTAAGTTTCTTTGGCAAAATCAGTCTCATGAGGGAGCTACTTGGGAAGCAGAAGCAGCTATACGTACCAAGTATCCTCACCTCTTTCCCGCCAATTCAGATCAAGCTCAAGGTAATAGTTCTCCTTAATCTTATTCAGTTTCACGTTTATGTTTCCAGTATAAACTTGGCACCTATTAACCATTTTATACTTAGTCATGCATTTATGTGTCAGTTGTCCTTGCATCAGATATGCACGAGTTCAGTATGTTTAGCATGTCAGTCATGAGATCAAGTCTCAATTCTTCATGTTCAGTTCAGGTTCTATTGTCTTGTATCCCTTCTCAGTAAATTCTCATTTAAAGACGAATGTTTCCAAGGGGGAGATATTGTAATACCCTGCATGTTTCTAAGCTAGGAAGTGAATAAGTATTCGTATGTATGAAATCTCTATCCTGTGATTCATACTTGAATACATGACTTATAATGAATATCCTAGTGATAGCATAGCTTATGATGCATTAATCATGTTCATATAAGTCACTTAAGGTAATACAAGTTAAGAGTTTTTGAATCCATCAAGTTTTAGTGTTTGATTTTGCAAGGGTCATCTTTGAACAAGTATAACTTGATTTTAATATGGTATTTTGGATGTTTTAGACCCACCAAATTGTAGAGAATCTAATTAGCTTTCCAACAATACCAATTTCGCCTTAATCCAATACCCGAGTGAAAAGTTATACCCATTTTCGAGAGAGACAGTAAGGATAGGCAATTGGTTAGGCGCCGCCCAACCAAACATAGCCGATTGGTTAGGCGTCGCCCAACCTAGATTAGGCAATCACTTGGGCGCCGCCTAAGTCAGTTCCAGGTGTAAACAATACTCCGTTTTGAGTTATTTTACGGGTAATTAAGTCTTTTAACACTCCTTACACGTCCCTAAACTTAACCCTATGAAATATATAGCTTCTTAACATATTACAACCCTATTATAATCTCAAAGCACATCATCCAAGAGCACTAAAATAGAAAAAACAACTAGGGTTGTGTAACTAAGCTTGAAGATCCGATTTCAAGGAAATTCCTCCGTCAATCATCAAGAATCTTCCTTCTAAGGTATGCGTGAGTTGATTCATGGACTCCTTTCATCCATGAAGCTCAAGAACCATCTTTTAAATTTTTTATTATGATGTTTATGTTGTTGGTAGTTGATGTTCATGTGGTTGGATTTTGATGATGCCTAAGATGGAATCTTTGTATGTTTATTTTGAGGATATGGTGGTATTTAACGTATAAATATATGAAATTGGTGGTTGAATATTTGTAATCTTGATGAATCCACCTATGCCTAAGATGTGCATGTAAGGTGTTTGTGAAAATACCTAAGGGAATAGAAATCATGCTTTTAGGACATAATAAGTCCTAAATGACTATTCCATGTTCTAAGTTTATGTTCAACGTGATCCCCGTGCTATTGTCTTGAATTGAAGAAGTTGTACGAGATGCTCATGATATTGTTGCGATATGGAATGACCAAGTTATTGAAGCCATGCAAGTATATACATGTTGTGTTCATTCCTAATCATGTGACAGTTTGTTGAGAATTATTCTTATTATGAAAGCCTTACTTATGATATTGTGAATTGTGGACTCAAATCTTTTGATCAAGTCATGTCATGTGTGTTATTTTCCTTCTATCGAGTCCTGGGGGTACTTATACACAAAAACTATAGTTGTGTGCCTAGAGCCATGTCATGTTTCACGATATCCAAACTCAAGCTATGATTCGATAGACTTCAATCAGTCATGTGACTCAGGAAAACCTCATGATCTTAGTCAGTTGTCAGATATCAATAACATTCCGCCAGTCAACGGAATTCAGTAACATTAAGTCATGCACAGTCAGTTATTTATGTCCAGTCCCTCCAAATGGGAGTAGAGGTTAGCACCGAGTGAACCCAATGATGGGAACTCACCCGCCAGTTCAGGGTGTGATTCTTAGTAGTCATCCTTGTTTTTCCGAACTACGTAGCTAGCGTAGGTTAAGACATCTTAACCCATCAGATTAGGGTTTATGAGGTGTCTTAACCCATCAGTTTAGGGTTCCCACCATTCTCATTGAGTACCCGCCAGATAAAGGTCACTCACAGGCTGTCCTTACCCGTGGTACGGTATTGACACCCCTCCAGTCGGGGCAGAGATTGGACCCCAGCTTAGCCATAATAGCATACATGGGGTATGTCAGTTAAACACTACTTCCCACAGTTTCAGTATCAGTCTCAATAAAAGAACTCAGGGCTTTCTTCAGATTTTAGTATATACAGAATTGTCAGATACAGTCGTCCATGTTATCATTTTTAGTATAAGTCATGACAGTTATCAGTAAACCATGTATTAGCTTATAGGTCAGTCTATCACTTATTTGCGGTCCCGTTTCTATACATGTGTGTTTGCACTCCCACATTCATATTAGTCAGTCAGTGTTGTTCATGCATGAAACTCTTTATGTTCAGCCTACCTTCCTCATATACTTAGTACCCCAGTTGTAGTGACGCATTTGTGCTATGGTGCTTTCTTTTTATGGTACACCATAGGTTCTGAGACATGAACTCTAGCCCTGCATTAGCGGTAGCATTCCAGTTGCAGAGACACAGTAAGTCCTCATTGATTCGAGGACAATATGATTTGATATATTTATTTATTTCTTCAGTTCAGTTTTACGAATTTAGTTGGAGACATGTTCCTTCAACTCTTTATTCAGATAGTTTAGAGGCTTTCAGATTTACGTTCAGATTTATGTTCAGACTTAGCTTTCAAATTGCGTTGTTTTGGGTATTTTCACCCACATGATTTTATTCAGTTGAACCTTATGACCTTACAGTTCTATGTATTCCACATTATCATATCATGATTTGTAGTATAGAGGGACATACATCAGTCATGCGTTAGCTTGTGGTCCTTCGGGGTCATGAGCATCGGGTAGCATTCCGGTTCAATGAATCGGGGTGTTACATGGGTTTAAGGTTTAAGTAAGTTTGTATCTTGTGGATGTTTTCAATATATGATCTGGTTATGTGGTTATAAGCTTTCTTGACTTGGTTTAGGCTATCTAAATATATAATAGTTTGTGGGGGTATAAACAAAGGGTCTTGTGGTGTTTTTGGTATAAATGGTTTGTCAAATATTTTGTTCATGTTCATATTTTGGTTCCTTCTAACTCCTTTGCTTGTACCTGCCGAAGTAGATTGATAAACGTTATGGGTTTTTTGGAGTGTTCCAACTTCTTCTTTTATCTCTGGAATTTTATTGTTTTCGAATTGACATTTCTCTACACATTGCTAAGTTATCTAAGTCATAGCTTCAGACTTAAGTTTAACTTCATTAGTCTTAAGTTTTTCTATCTCATTTTCCATACTATCCACTTTCATTGAAAGCGTAGTTAGGGTTTGTAATGCCCCAGAAAATGGGTCCCAGAGCGTCACACGATGCTTGAGGGTACGAGTAGCCCCAAGCTAACCCTTTGAGCCATTTTCATTTAGTTCAAAACAAATCAATGAGGTTTCCATAAATAACCCTCAAATATCAACAGAGTAATCATCATCCAAGAATAAAAGAATTTAAGAAAGATAACAAAATACGACTTATTAGTCAACTCCCAATATCTATACTAGCCTGACAAGCCTCTAAGAAAATCAATAAAACCAGCGAGCCATTGATACATGCCCGAAATGACTCATACTCAGTTATCAAATGCAAACAATTCCATGAAACCATCATCAGACATCACGTCCTCGGAACATGAGTACTCACCACAACAGAGGATGTAGAACAGTGTGCCCAAAGAATCACTGTCGAACCTGGAACTGAGCACCTGAACCTACATTCCGAGAAAATGCAGCCCACATCCGAAGATGTGGGTCAGTACCCTGGAAAAGAACCGAGTATATGGGGGTGTATGCAGTTGTATAAACATTATCATTATAAATATTTATAAGAAATATGCGGATGTATGAAAGACTCACATAGCCCGAAGAAAATCATCATAATCATGAGAGGATGAAATAAGTATAATAACACATGTGAGTCATCATATAATTTGTCAATCACTTTCACTTCATCAAGAATATCAATTCTCATAATGTAAAGATCATTTAAATCTTTTGAAAGAATAACTTTCACAATTCCACTTTCAAATCACTTCACCATTCACCATAGACATAAGGAAACACACACACACTGGGAGATCCTATAACCAAAATAAACCATGTGAGCTACATGGAGTCCAACGTACAATCCACGTTGGGGAGAGTCGTCCTATCCTTGCCATCGAAGTAGGACAATCGATATCAAATCCACATAAACTAGTGATCACTATATAAATCAGCCTCAGGCTCACTCCTACGGGGGAACATAGCTCTAGGGAAGTAAGGTCGCTTTATACCTCCCACTCGGTGCTAAAGATTTCTCCCGGACTTAGCTTAGATTATTTCAAAGACAATCCACAACAAAACAATTTTAGCAATATATAAATATACATCGGGAGCCATCATGCTTCCCATCTATCAAAATCAACCACATTGTGGATTTCTTTCACACTTGAGTTCAAAGCAACTCCATTAAGACCAAAAGGCCAAATCATTCAAAATGTCTCAAATATTCAACATCACATGCTTATAACACACACTTTCTAAAAAAAACACAATTTCCAATGGGGATTCACGACCCAAATATTAAAATCATGATAAATATCGTTCAAGATTCATGTTTTATATCACCACACATGTAAATTCATCTTTCAAAATCATACACATCAAGATTTCATAATAATCGTCATAAGATATGGATTCATGCTTCAAATTCATAAAAATCAAATAAAAATCATGCCTTTGTATAGAAAATTACTTTTGGGCACAAGAACGAAAGAGAGTTCTTGTTGAAAAACCCCACGTACCTTGAATGATGAACTTTAGATCGATATTCATTTTTGAGATGTTAATCGTGCCTTTGAATGATGTTTCTTGGAGTTCTTGAACTAGGAACTTGGAATCTTGAATAAATTTGCAGAATTAATGGTGAACTTTGGAGGTTCTTGAAGTTGGATGTAGGAGCTTAGGGTTTTCTTTTTGAGGGAGTTTAATAAAATATAACATATAATGCTTCTAATAGGCTTTAATATAGAGTTTGGATGGATTTTCGGTGAGGAGGAATGACCAAAACGCCCCTAAAAATTTAAAAAATTCTCGAATCTGTCCTTTGGTGGACTATTTTGATAGTCTGAAGTAGATCAACCATAACATTTTACTCCAATATTCAAATTGGATGAAACCAATTTCATTAGAAAGAGGACTCTCATATATTTCTGTTGATATATAGTAACTCACCCAGATCATTGTGTACGAGGAGTTATGATCATTTGAAGTTGACCCAAAAATTCACTTTTGTTAGGCTGAAGTAGATCGATCATAACTTTTTTCTCCAATAGACAAATTGGATGAAACCAATTTCATTGGAAATAGGACTCGCAGAGCTTTCTGATGATATATAGTAGATCACCCAGATCATCATGTACAAGGAGTTATGATTGTTTAAAATTGGAGCAAAAATACGCCAGGCCTCAGTACTTTTTCCTGCACATTTTACTATTCACTACTATTCATGGTTCGATCGGAATGTTCATAACTCGTCGCTCAAGTGTCCGTTTTAGATGATCCATATATCATTTGAAATCTTATTCGATATTCTACGCAATGGTGTGTCATAATCTAAGACATTTTTCATGGAAAATTTATAATTCATTCTAGAAGATAGAACCCAACACGTTTACGCAAAAAATTTCAATGAAAAATTTCTCGGGGTATTACATCATCCCCCCTTGGAAACATTCTTCCTCGAATGATGCTAGAAATGCCAAGATTAGATAGGGAATAGATCATACAGCTGAAACCATTTGTTAGACTCATCACCACATCGTTTCTCACTCCTAATGCAACATAGAATGCATAAATTCAAGAAACTACAGCTGAACACATAATAAATGACAGCTGAACTGCTGCAACTTTTATCAAAAGTGAATGATTTAGGATAGAACGGTACCTTCGGATTGATCGGAGTTCGCAGAAAATAGGTGCGGGTACTTGGATCGCATAGCCGCCTCAACTACCCAAGTTGCACCCTCAACAGATTGGTTTTGCCACAACACCTTGACCAAGGGAACTTCTTTGTTCCTTAGTCTTCGGACACTTAAATCAAGAATCTCAACAGGAATCTCATCAAAAGAAAGATTTTCTTGAATGTCAGCACTCACAGAGGAATCCACTACCACAGCATTGCTAATATGCTTTCTAAGCATGGAGACATGGAATATTGGGTGAACAGAGGACAACTCGGAAGGCAACTCGACTTCATAAGCTACCTTACCAACACGGCTAAGAATTTTGTAAAGACCAACATAACAGGGACTAAGCTTCCCCTTCTTTTCGAATCTCTACTCCTCCCTCATGGGTGAAATTTTCAGATACACTAGGTCACCAACTTCAAACTCAAGGTGTCTCCTTCTAACATTCGCATATAACTTCTGACGACTCTGCGCAGTTTTCAACCTATCCCTAATCAACTTAAATTTTTCCATAGCCTCAAATAACGAATCAGGACCACTCACAACCGCTTCACCCACCTCGAACCAACCTATGGGTGATCTATACTTCCTCCCATATAAGGCTTCAAATGTAGCCATGCCAATACTAGAGTGGAAACTGTTATTGTAAGTAAACTCTATCAACAGTAAGTGATCATCCCAACTTCCCTTAAAGTCAAGTGCACAAGCTCTCAATATATCCTCTAAGGTTTGGATGGTCCTCTCAGCCTGACCATCGGTCTGCGGATGAAAAGCAGAACCAAAAGCACTTGGGTACCAAGACCCTTCTAAAAAGCTTTCCAAAATTGCGAAGTGAACTGAGTACCCCTATCCGAAATGATAGACAAGGGAACTCCATGCAGTCTGACTAGCTCTCAGATTCATGATGGCATCGGGAAAGAGGTAAACCAATCATGAAGTCCATATTTATCTCTTCCCACTTCAAGGTGGGAATACTAAACTCTTGCATCATACCACCAAGTCTTTGGTGTTCAACCGTAACCTGTTAGCATGTTGCACACTTAGCTACAAACGCTGCTGTATCTTTCTTCATGCCACTCCACCAATAGATTTCCCGCAAGTCTCAGTACATCTTGGTGGCATCAGGATGAATAGAATATCACACCCCGTGCGCTTCAGCCATAATCCTCTGTCTCAGATCAATATTTGGGACACACAATCTACCCTGTAATTTCAACACACCATCTCTCCCTTGGAAGAAAACCTTTACTTTTTGGTCCTTTACTGACTCCTTCAGTCTGACCAAACTAGCATCTAAGTATTGCTTTTCCTTCACTTCCGAAAACCAAGGAGGATTCGGAACTACTCTGAACCCCTATACTACCTTCAGCAGAGTCAAACAACCTAACCCCCATTCTAGCCAAACGATGTAAATCACGAGCCAACTCTTTCTTACCTTCTACCACATGCAAAACACTACCCATGGACACTCTACTTAGGGCATCTGCCATAATATTGGCCTTGCCCGGATGGTACAACACACTCCTATCATAGACCTTTAACAATTCTAACCATCGTCTCTGCCTAAGATTCAAGTCTTTCTAGGTAAACACACACTGCAGACTCTTATGATCAGTGAAAACATCAACATGGACACCATACAAATAGTGTCTCCAGATTTTCGAAGCAAACACAACTGCAGCCAACTCAAGGTCATGGGTGGGGTGATTTTTCTCATGGGCTTTCAACTATCTAGAAGAATAAGCTATAACCTTACCCTTCTGCATCAATACGCAAGCCAACCCAACTCTCGAAGCATCACTGTACACCACAAAACCATCAACACCATCAGGCCAAGTCAAAATAGGGGCTGAAGTGAGTCGAGTCTTCAACTCCTGAAAACTCTTCTCACAAGATTCGGACTATAAGAACTTCACTTTGTTTTGGGTCAACCGAGTCATAGAAGACGCTATAGAGGAGAAACCCTCAACAAAACGGAGGTAATAGCCAGCTAAAACCAAGAAACTTTGGATATCAGTTGGAGAAATAGGTCTTGGACAATTTCTAACATCTTTGGTCTTTTGGGGATCAAGTCTAATACCTTCGGAAGAAATGATATGACCCAGAAAAGCAACTGACCTTAGCCAAAACTCACTCTTACTAAACTTGGCAAACAACTTGTGATCTCTAAGGGTTTGCAAGATAGTTCGGAGATGATCAGAATGTTTATCCTCACTATAGGAGTACACCAGTATATCATCGATGAACACTATGACAAATATATCCATATATGATCTGAACACTCGATTCATGAGGTCCATGAAAGATGCTGGGGCATTAGTTAACCCAAAGACATAACAAAAAACTCAAATTAGCCATAACGAGTTCGGAAAGTGGTTTTCGGGATGTCACACTCCCTAACTTTGAGTTGATGATAGCCAAAATGAAGGTCTATCTTTGAGAAATAACTTGCACCTTGCAATTGGTCAAAAAAATCATCTATTCTCGGAAGGGGGAACTTATTTTTTACGGTGACTTTATTCAGTTGGCGGTAATCAATGCACATATGCAAAGAGCCATCTTTCTTTCTTATAAAAAACACAGGAGCACCCCAAGGAGAAATACTGGGCCTTATGAAACCCTTATCTAGTAGATCTCTGAGTTCCTCTTTCAACTCCTTAAGTTCTGTAGGGGCTATACGGTAAGGAGAAATAGAAATGGGTTGAGTATCGGGAAGAAGATCAATCCCAAACTCTATCTCTCTATCAGGAGGTATCCCTGGGAGATCATCCGAAAAGACATCAGAAAACTCATTGACGACGTTAACATACTGGAGAGTTGGAGTCTCAGACTTAGTGTCTTTGACTCTAACCAAATGGTAAATACACCCCTTGGAAATAAGCTTTCTAGCTTTGAGGTAAGAGATAAAATGACTCTTGGGTGACATAGAATTCCCAAACCACTCAAACATGGATTCACCCAAAAACTGAAACTTGACCACTCAGGTCCGACAATCAATAGAGGCATAAGAAGAATACAACCAGTCCATACCCAGAATCACATCAAAATCTACCATGTCTAACTCAATCAGATCAGCCAACAAGACTCTATGAAGAACGATAATAGGATAATTTTTATACACTTTCTAGGCAACAATCGAATCACCCACTAGGGTAGAAACTAGGATAGGCTCAGGAATAATCTCAGGACTCATTTCAAAATTCACAGCAATGAAAGGTGTAACATATGAGAAACTGGATCCAGGATCTAACGAAGCATACACATCAAACTGAAATATACGAAGCATACCACTAGAAACATCAGGAGAGTCCTTCTGTTCCGAGCAGGACGGTAAAGCATAGAATCTATTCTGGCGCTGCCCGCCAGCATTGCTAAAAGAGGCACCATGATCTGGGACTAGGCGAGTCGCTGGAACTGGAGAACTAACAGTCTGAGTTTGGGTCTGAGGGCGATAGTCATGACGCCCTTGTCCATCCTGTGGACAATCTCTAACTCTGTGACCTGTGTCACCACACTGGAAATAATCCCTCTTTTTACCCTAACACTAACCTGAATTTGCCCTACCATACTTAGGACATAGGGGACGATTTGGCTTACTACCAGCACTGTACTGGGACCTAGATGCATATGAACTGGTACCTTACTTCTGCCTATCTCTAGGCACGTGAGCACTAGCAGATAACGGTGCTGGCATAGATGAACGATCCTGATACTGAGGGCGACTCCCTCCCTACAATCTAGTCTAACCCTGTATATGCTGCTCGGACCTAGCTCTCTTATTCCCTTTCATTCTATCTCTCCTTAATCTTTTCTGCCTCAATCTATTGGGAATGAGTCATCAGCCTAAAAAGATTTATCTCACTATTCAGCATAGCAGACCTACACTTCTTAACCACATAACTAGACACTCCAGTCATAAACTTACTCATACTAGCCCGATTATCAGCCACTAAGTCAGGAGCATACTTGGCCAACTAATTGAACTTTAGACAGTACTCACTAACAATCATAGAGCCCTGTTGCAAGTTCATAAACTCTTCCACCTTTACCTCCCTCATCTCCAGAGGGAAAAACTTATCCAAGAATGCATTCTGGAACTCTTGCCAAGTTATAGGGATATCTCTCTCACCTTTACCTTTCCTCCAAGAAACAACCCAGTCATAAGCAAGGTCTTTCAAGCTATGCGCAACCAACTCCATACAATGTTCCTCAGATACATGTATCACCTGAGTAATTTTCCGCACCTCCTCTAAAAATAACTGTGGATCCTCATCAGACTTGGACATATAGAATTCCAACGGATTCATCCGCATGAAGTCACGAATCCTGGAAGCAGCTGAATTACCTCCCTGCTGCTGTGGAGCCAGGGCCGAGTCAACCTGAATATTTGCAGTAACAGCTTGGGCCAGCGCCTAAAAGGCTGCTTCAAATTCAGCATGAGATACATTTTCATTCAATGGGTCAGCGGGTTGAGGTTTCTGACCATCATTATTTCTTCTTGCTTGACGTGGAGGCATATTTTTGAAAGAGGAGAGCATGAATCAATAGAAGAGAGAGACACTTTAAGCACGATAGACTTCTAAAAGAAAGAATCACACTTTTAAATATTTTGTAGCCTCTTGTACATAGATGTTGCATGCTACACACCGATGATCAAGACTTTACTTAACGCGGCTTGTCAGACTCCCTAGGACACCTTAAAACCTTAGGCTCTAATACCAAGTTTGTAACGCACTGAAAAATGGGTCCCATAGCATCACACGGTGCTTGAGGCTACGAGTAGCCCCAAGCTAACCCTTTGAACCATTTTCATTCAGTTCAACACAAATCAATGGGGTTTCCATAAATAACCCTCAAATATCAACTAAGTAATCATCATCCAAGAATAAAAGAATTTTAGAAAGATAACAAAATATGACTTATTAGTCAACTCCTAACATCTATACTAGTCTGACAAGCCTCTAAGAAAATCAATAAAACCAGCGAGCCATTGAGATATGCCCCAACTAACTCATACTCAGTTATCAAATGTAAATAATTTTGTGAAACTAAAATCAGACATCACATCCTCAGAACATGAGTACTCACCACAACAGAGGATGTAGAACAACGTGCCCAAAGAATCACTGTCGAACCTGGAACTGAGCACCTGAACCAACATTCTGAGAAAATGTAGCCCACATAAAAAGATGTGGGTCAGTACCATGGAAAGAAACTGAGTATATGGGGGTATATGTAGTTGTATAAACATCATCATCATAGATATTTATAAGAAATATACAGGATGTATGAAAGACTCACATAGCCCAAAAAAATCATCATAATCATGAGAGGATGAAATAAGTACAATAACACATGAGAGTCATCATATAATTTGTCAATCACTTTCAGTTCATTAAAAATATCAATTCTCATAATGTAAATATCATTTAAATCTTTCAAAAGAACAATTTTCACAGTTCCACTTTCAAATCACTTCACCATTCACCATAGACACAAGGAAACACACACACACTGGGAGATCCTATAACCAAAATAAACCATGTGAGCTACATGGAGTCCAACGTACAACCCACATTGGGAAGAGCCGTCCTATCCTTTCCATTGGAGTAGGACTAGCGATATCAAATCCACACAAACTAGTGATCACTATATAAATCAGCCTCAGGCTCAATCCTACGGGGGCACATAGTTCTAGGGAAGTAAGGTCGCTTTATACCTCTACTCGGTGCTAAAGATTTCTCCCGAACTTAGCTTAGATCATTTCAAAGACAATCCACAACAAAACAATTTTAGTAATATATAAATATACATCGGGAGCCATCATGCTTCCCATCTATCAAAATCAACCACGTTGTGGATTTCTTTCACACTCGAGTTCAAAACAACTCTAATAAGACCAAAAGGTCAAATCATTCAAAATATCTCAAATATTCAACATCACGTGCTTATAACACACACTTTCTAAAAAAAACACAATTTCCAATGGGGATTCACGACCCAAATATTAAAATCATGATAAATATCGTTCAAGATTCATGCATTATATCACCACACATGTAAATTCGTCTTTTAAGATCATAAACATCAAGATTTCATAATAATCATCATAAGATATGGGTTCATTCTTCAAATTCATAAAAATCAAACAAAAATCATGCCTTTGTAAAGAAAATTACTTTTGGGCACAAGAACGAAAGAGAGTTCTTGTTGAAAAACCCTACATACCTTGAATGATGAAATTTAGATCGATAGTCATTTTTGAGATGTTAATCGTGCCTTTAAATGATGGTTCTTGGAGTTCTTGAACTAGGAGCTTGGAATTTTGAATAAATTTACAGAATTAATGGTGAACTTTGGAGGTTCTTAAAGTTGGATGTAGGATCTTAGGGTTTTCTTTTTGAGGGAGTTTGATGAAATATAACACATAATACTTCTAATAGGCTTTAATATAGGGTTTTGGACGGATTTTGCGTGAGGGGGAATGACCAAAACGCCCCTAAAAATGAAAACAAATTCTCAAATTTGTCCTTTGGTGGACTGTTTTGATAATCTGAAGTAGATCAACCATAACGTTTTACTCCAATATTCAAATTGGATGAAAGTAATTTCATTAGAAAGAGGACTCTCATATCTTTCCATTGATATATAGTATCTCACCCATATTATTGTGTACAAGGAGTTATGATCGTTTAAGTTGACCCAAAAATTCACTTTTGATGGGCTGAAGTAGATCGACCATAGCTTTTTGCTTCGACAGACAAATTGGATGAAACTAATTTCATTAGAAATAGGAATCCCAGAGCTTTTCGTTGATATATAGTAGATTACCCAAATTATTATTTACAAGGAGTTATGATCATTTAAAGTTGGAGCAAAATTACGCTAGGCCTCAGTACTTTTTCCTGCACGTTTTACTATTAACTACTATTCATGGTTCGATCGGAATGTTCATAACTTGCCGCTCGGGTGTCCATTTTGGATGATCCATATATCGTTGTAAAGATTATTTTATACTATACGCAATGGTGGGTCATAATCTAAGAAATTTCACATGAAAAATTTATAATTCATTCTAGAAGATAGAGCCCAACACATTTATGCAAAAAATTTCAACGAAAAATTTCTCGGGGTATTACAGGGTTTTGAGTATTTCTTCTAGAGTATTGTCTTCTATAATATCAGTTTGGGTAGATTTGTCTTGATATGTAATCTGCAATAACATTCTTGTTAGTCTTAATTACTTCAATTGCAAATGTAAAATTTAATATATTTAATACTAATCTCCTAATTTCATTCGTTGTAACTGAATTTTGTATTTTTCTTGTTAACCACCATCGTACCTGTGTATTATCTGTTCGCACAATAAACTTGTTATATACAATATATGGCTCAAATGCTAATAAACATTTATTTAATGAGCATAATTCTTTTCTATTTATTTTCCATTTTATTTCTATTTCATTAAACATTCCTGAGTAATATCTACAATGATGTTCAAATTGTATTATTCATATCTACCTTTAAATACTCCTCTATAACTATATTCACTTGCATCTACTTCTACTATATATGCAAATTTTTTATTTCCGTCTGGAAATTGTAATTTTGGTAACTCTTTACAAAGTATTTTTATTTTCTGTACTTGTTTTTTATCTTCTTCATTGTAATTATATTCTACATCGTTTCTTAATTTTTTCTGTAACGGCTTTAGGTTTTCTGTTATTTTTGGTATATATTCTCTTACTTGGTTTACAAATCCTAAAAATGATTGTAATTTCTTTTTTGTATCTAATTCTTCTTTTGAATTTATTAGTTTTTGCACTATATGTTGTTGCATTTTTACTCCACTTTTATCTATTTGTATTCCTAAAAATTCTACTTAGTTTTTCATTAGTTCTGCTTTCTTTTCACTTAGACCTATTCCTGAATTTTCTATTATACCTGCAAATTATTCTAATAATTTTAAATGTTCCTCTTTAGTTTTTGTATGCAGTAGTCTATTACTATGCATACTGTACAATTAGGTAACTATTTGAAATAAGAATCCATAACCTGTTGGTATCTACCTGGTGCATTTTTATATCCAAATGGTAACACATTTCATTCAAAAATCCTTGTGGCACTGTAAACGTAGTTAGTTTCTTAGAATCTTCGTCTAACTTTAGGTGGTAAAATCCTGATTTACAGTTAAATTTGCTAAAGTAATTATATCCTGGTATTTGTCTTATTTTAAATATCTTATTTGGTATTGGATAATTATATGTCGTAGTTTTTGCATTTAGGTTTCTATAATCAATAACCATTATACTTTTTCCTCTTTTTTGTTCATTGTGTTTATTTACTATGAATGCTGGCCTAGTGTGTTTACTTTTACTTTTTTGTATGTATTGTTGTTCTAATAATTCATCTATATTCATTTTAAATTCTTTTAAATCATCAAAGTTATATGTTAATGGTTTTGGGTTATTAAACTATTTTTATCTATTAGCTCAATTGTTACAGTAGTCTTATGTTTTTCCCATCCTTTTAGTGGATCTTCACTGTATAGTTGTCTTAATTTTTTCTTTATCATTTCTATCCTATCGATTGAATCTATTGAAAATATAGTTATTTCTTCTTTATTTATTGAAAATATAGCTAGTTCTATTGTGTCTTCAGTATTTTTTATATTTTCCAATTTTTGTGTGATTTTTCACTTCCTTTTATTCAATCAACTTTTTTTCTTATTTTATTAATAAATTTTTTTTCTCTTACCCTTTGTTTACATGGTGTTGTAAACCACCAGTGTGTTTTAATTATTATATGTGGGTATAGTTTATCTAAAAGTGGCATTCCTAAAAGCATATCTTTTAATGTTAGTTGATAATTATAGATCTTCTCTTTTGTTAATATCTTATCCCATACTTGTATTTTTATATTTCTAGCTTTATAGGTAATTAAGCTTCCTTCATTATTAAATCCTTTGACTATCATTGGTGTTTTTAGCTTATTCCATTTGTCTTCTGGTAAACAGTTATATCTACATAAGTTGGCTTCTGCTCCTGTATCTATCATAGGTGTATAATAT
>NC_061111.1:143662452-143700015 GCF_002878395.1 Capsicum annuum
TATATATATATATATATATATATATATATATATATAAAGTATGTATGTGGGATTACTTTTTTTAAAAATTATAATATCTTACGTGGCAATGACATGGCACTGATGTTCCAACTTTTACAAACTATCAAAATCACCTAACTAAAATTTACCTACTAACGGGAAAAGAACACAATTAGCCACTTTTATAAAAATAATTACATATATATGGTCATATTTAATGAATTTCATTATGGCATATATCAGCTTTACTTTAATAGCCGTTTTCTCATATTTGAAACTTTTAAATATGGATGTTATATTAATAGATCACTGCTTCCTATTTTTTAGGCAACAAATATTATCTTTCAAACAAATTTATTTTTTTAAGAATTTATTTAATTTATTTTTTTACTTTTTTATTTTTCATTCCTAAAAAATAGGAAATGATGAGTTGTTATTAAATTTTAGGGTGCCGCTAATTTATTTCTTTAATTTTCTTATACATGAAAGATTTTACTGTGTGAATAAATTATTTCTATGTAAAACATACTTTGCATATTTATGGTATATTATATCTTATACCATAAATATATAAATATGCTTAGTATGCTTCTTTATACTTTGTATATTTATATATGTGTGTATGGTATATACATGGTATAAACTTTATATATAACATACTTTGTATATTTATGTTATAAATATGTTTAGTATGTTTCTTAATACTTTGTATATTTATATATGTGTGTATATGGTATATACATGGTATAAACTTTATATATAACATACTTTGTATATTTATGTTATAAATATAATACTTTATATATTTATGGGTATAAAGATACCAAGTATTTTGGTATATAAAGGTAGTAGTTACAATTTAAGGTATAAATTTGTTAAATTGGACATATTTTTTTATGAAAAATATGTATCGCCGATTTATATTTTTAGCATATATATGGTATAAACTATTTATATTTGAATAGTATAATAAAGATGTACACAATATAATATATATATATATATATATATATATATATATATATATATATATATATATATATATATATATAATTAAATAAAAAATGAGAATAATTTGTGGCAGTGGTAAACTAATCTGCTACAACTTTATTAATTCCATAAATATAGAAAACGATTATTCATTATTAATTGCACGACTATAATTCCTTAAACGTCCGTACCACAATAGAAAAAATATTATTATTATTATATTATAGTAATTAGGATCATTAGCAGTAAAATAATATCTTAAATAAGGGAGAAAATTAAATAAGGGAGAAATGTAATGATGAGAGAAAAAAAAAGATATATATTAATTAGGATAGCATTAAATTTGAAATTATAATTATCTTATTCTTTAAAACTACTCTATACGTAATATTGAAAAATTAATGTTATAAGGAGAGTTTTTTGTAAAAAAAAATTAAAATGGGGTTATATGTAATAATAACAAAAGTTGGAATTGGAGTTGGAAAATTGTGAAAACACCAAAAACCTGTTTTTCCTTTTTAGAAAAAATTTTCAAAATTATTTTTTGAATTTTCATGGCCAAACACCACAATTTCCAACTCTGAAAAAAAATTCGAAAAAAAGAGAAAAATTTCCATGGCCAAACGGGCCCGTAGATAGATAAAATAATAAAGAAAAAATGCTCAAATATGCCATCGAACTCTTATAAATAACTCATCTATGTCATCCATTACAGGTTTGGCTCATTTATGCCATCGTTTTTAAAAGTTTGACTTATTTATGTCATCACTATTAAAGAAAGATTCATTTGAATCATTACTTTGTAACAATGATTCTGCAAAATCACTTTTACACGTGACATCTTGTTAGAGGTCCACGATATTAAATCTGAATCAATCAATATTACTTAAAGTCAGAATAAAAAATTGGGAAAAGGCTCAAATATGCCACTGAACTATTAGAAATGACTCATTTATGTCATCCGTTAAAAGTTGGGCTCATTCATGCCATCGTCGTTACAAAACAGGCTCATCCATGCCATTACTTTTAATAACCAGTTTTTACAAAACAGCTTTGCCATGTGGCAGCATATTAGAGGTCCACGCCTTTTTAAAAAAAAAAATCAAATTTTTTATTTAATTTCTTTTTATGCATTAAAAAGAATCCACCCAACTTTTTGATCCATTAAAAATTAGTTTGATCTATGCTTTTAAAATTTGAGATTATTTGTATATTGCCCTATATCAATAGTTTTTTTTTTCCTTTTCTGGCTTTCACGTGTGACTCTGTTCACAATACGGATCAATAATATGATCATCTCCCTTTGAACTAAGTTTTACTTGATTAATTACTGTTAATGAGTTAATTTTGAGATTCTTTGTGTATCGCCTCATATCATCCGAGTATTTATAGTTATCAAGCTCATCGACTTTTTTTTTGGTTGTATGCGGCTTAAAATTGTGGTCAAATATAGTAAATTGATCCATAGAAAAGCAAAGACAATAAGACAATACGTCTCATGCCGTCACTCTATCATCCTCATACCCATCCTACAAAAATTTTAGTACAGTGGCGTTGATATCAATTATTGTGCTAATTAATTACCATAAAATACTTTTAATATTGTATGATATCATTCGCTTTGAACCAAATTGACATTTTTTTTTCAAGAGACCTTAAATATCCGATATTTTATAAATAATTTCATTTCTTTTTTACTTTTCACGTGGGACATTGTTCTCTCAAACACTCATTATACTGCTCCCTTTAATCTTTTTTTAATATGTCGTTTAATGTTTTGACACAATCATATATTAAGATAATTATTTGACAATCAACATTAATCATTGGAGGTGAAATATTTGTCTAAATTACAACTATGTTTTTCTTAAATTACAATTTGATTTAATGATATAGTTACAAAAAAATTGGTGATACGTCATAGTTTTATATCCTTATATAATTAATTTTAAGTGGACCAATCCTAATTAGAAATTGAATAAAAACAATAGATAAGTCATGCATGCAAGTTACAACTCACAAGTATTATATATGTATAGTCTTTATCATTTCATTATATACTTAATTCAATGAATTGATTAATTCCAAAATTTTATTGTTCTTTTCTCTTTAATGAAATAAAATATCTAAGAAGAAAGAATAAAATGAAGATGACATGGAATTTGTATAATATAGTCTACGGCCAATTGGCATATATAAAAACAAAAGTAAATCCAATATGTTTTTGATAAGTTAGATAACATGGGAGTATATATTTGTGTGGGAGTATAAAATAAATTAATTTATATTATATATATATATATATATGTTCATTGGTTTCTTCATATATATTTTTATGTTATTTAAAAATCTTTTAATGAAAATTTTGACTCTACTATTAACCTAATTGTCATAGATCAAACTAATTTTTAATGGATCAAAAAGTTGGGTGGATTCTTTTTAATGGATTAAAAAAATATTTTTTTAAAATGACGTGGACCTCTAATATGCTGCCACGTGGCAAAACTGTTTTCTAAAAAGCGGTTGTTAAAAGTAATGGCATGGATGGGCCAGTTTTGTTACGGCGATGGCACGAATGAGCCCAAATTTTAACGGATGACATAAATGAGTCATTTCTGATAATTCAGTGGCATATTTGAGCCTTTTCCCTAAAAAAATTAGACCTATTAAAATAAAATCTGACACAATATTACTTCTAGTAAGAGATCATTTGACAAAAATAAATTTACAAAATCACCGTTATAAAACAGTGGCATGAATGAATCAATCTATAACAGTGATGACATATATATAAGCCCAACTTCTAAAGACGATGCCATAGATGAATTAAACTTATAACGAATGACATAAATAAGTCATTTCTAATAATTCGATGATATATTTAAGGCTTTTCTCAATAATTAATAGTTAATGTGTGAAACTCGCATTAATTAAGGCGTGTTGATTTTCTATTATATAGAAGAGGTGGTTTCGACCACCTCTTATCCAATTACCAAAATATTCCTTTACTCCCACTTAATTACATACTATATCCCAATATATAATAATTTTATTGTATCATCATAATGGTTTAAATATTTAATATATTCTATTAATTAACTATAACTACATATTGAAAGTAATTTTTATTTATTTATTTAATTAGCTATCATGTTCAAAATTAATTTGTTACCACAAATCACAATAATTGATAACTTAAAATATTTAAAAGACATATAGAAATTTTATTGACTCTCATTATTTTAGCAATGCCACATAAATTGAGATAAAAGAAAAAGTACTGCAAATCATAATAATTAATAACTTAAAATATTTAAAAGATATATAAAATTTTAGTTGACTCTCAAAATTGTATCGAAGCCACATAAATTGGGACACAAGAGTAAATATATTATTTGATAATTACGTAAAAATTATTATAAGTCACAATAATTAACAAGTTAAAATACTTTTTTAAAAATAGATAAAAATTCTATTCAACTCTCAAAATTTTATCGGTGCAGCATAATTCATGACAAAATAAAAAATTATTTTCGACCACCTCTTATGCAATTATAAAAAAAAAAACCTCTACTTCCACTTAATTACATACCATACCCCAATATATAATAATTTCATTATTTCATCATAATGATTTAAATATTTAATATATTTTATTAATTTATATTAATTAACTATAACTACTTATTGGAAGTAATTTTATTTTATTTATTTAATTGACTATCATGTTCAAAAATAATTTGTTACCACAAATCACAATAATTAATAACTTAAAATATTTAAAAAACATATAAAAATTTTATTGATTATCATTATTTTAGCAATGCCACATAAATTGAGCTAAAAGAAAAAGTACTGCAAATCATAATAATTAACAACTTAAAATATTTAAAAGATATATAAAATTTTAGTTGACTCTCAAAATTGTATCGAAGCCATATAGATTGGGACACAAGGAGTAAATATATTATTTGATAATTACGTAAAAATTATTATAAATCACAATAATTAACAATTTAAAATACTTTCTTAAAAATATATAAAAGTTCTATTCAACTCTCAAAATTTTATCAGTGCAACGTAAATCATGACAAAATAAAAAATTATCTTAATTAATTGCAACTAAATATTTAAAGTAAATCAATTTTATTATTTTAATTGACTTTTATATAGAAAATTATTCTTTTTATTTATTTATTTATTTTAGTAAATTTAAATTTTAAAATTATTTTTTTCTTATATAGAAATACTAATATTTAAACTTAACTTTAAAATTTTAAAGTACAAAATTAATAAATTTATTTTAATAAAATAAATTTCTAATGAATATTTTCATAGAATTTGTGTTGGGTCAATATGTATCAAGTTAAAAAGAAATAAATAAAAATATATAGTAAAATTTTATTATTGTGAAAGATAAATATAATGCACTATCCAATAATATTTAATAATATTATATTTTGCATATGCAAATATAGAATCCCGTATTTAATTAATTTACTATTCCGGTGAATTATTGATGATTATTATTGGATATGATAAAATTATATTAATTTTTATAGTAATAACATAATCAATCGCTCTTAATTAATTATTATGTGTCATCTAAGTATTAAGAAAATAAATAATATTTAATGAAAAATAAAATAGACTTAAAATGTGAAATTAACTCTGAATGTTTTAAATTAAATTTTCGTCTTTCGAATGATAATTTTACTATATCACTCCTTATTATACGTCATTTATGTATTAGGAAAATAAGAATAACAAAATGATATGTCAACATAAAATATTTGATTAACTATCAAAATTATATTAGTGCCACATAAATTGGGACAGGACAAAAGAAGATATAAAACAACATATATTATTTGAAAATGAAATAAAAAGTACTGTACATAACAATAATTAACAATTTTTTTAAAAAAAATTGACTGATTTCTGCTTCAGTTGCTTCAATCGTGATTTTAATGTACAGTGATGTTTAAAGAGGTTAAAATGGCATAATGAGATTTAAAGAAGGTAAAATGGCATAATGAGATTTAAAGAAGATAAAATGTATGTAGTAAAGTGTGAGAAGAATAAAACATAAGTAAATTTTATTACTATATTTTAAAGAAATTAAAGAAAAGAAGTATAAAGATTATTTGCAAAAGATTTTTACAAACTAATTTAAATATAAATAAAGTAAATTTAAGTACAAAAAACGTGTATCTATCACAAATTTGCTACCAAATACTTCGCACTTTCTTAAGATTAGCAAAATTTCTATCAAATATGTGTAGCCATCTTTCTCAACTTTTTACAGTTCCTCAATATTAATTAACATTTCTCTGTTTTAAAAATAAAATGAAGAAAAGAAAATCTCAACTCTTCTTTCTTTATTAAAAACAACACTCTTTTTTCGTGTTAAAATTAATAATTAAACAAAACAATAGTGAATCTAATGCGTGTATTCTCTTTATCGAGTAAGATTACATGATTCTTAATCTTTGCGATATTGAAAATCAATAATCTGCTGAATATTTGATTTAAGCTATTTCATCAGATTTATGCCTCTTTTTTCTTTATATTTCTAATCGTAAAATTCAACAAGAAGGCTAAAAAAAGGTTTCAATTGTGATTCCCTCAGTTCAATCATACAAATAAAAATATTCTACTGCTTAAACTTTCTACTTCAAGATAAATCTTAAAACTTAAAATTTGTAATCTGCATGTTCTACTGTTGGCCCGTGTTGCACTCCTAGTTCTTAATAAGCACGCTTTCCAACACAATTATTTTCAATTTTTCTTTTTCAAAAGAGATATATCAAAAAAAAATTCTTAACCACATATTTGTTTCTTTTTCCCTTTTTCCTTTTATCCCTTTTATTCCGTGAAGAAGACCTTGACTTAAACCATTCAGTCCATTTATAACACTTGCTTCTTCTCTGTTGAGCTTTTGGTTCTTATACAATTAAAAAATCCGTGTAAAGATTATGTTATTTTGCTTCAACTTGAAGATCAAAGGTAAATATTGGATTTCGCTATACTTTTTTATTTGTATTTGATTTGATAACAAATTGACTTACTTCTATAATTTTTTTTTTCATATTCTTCAATATATACAGTTCCATGTTATTAATGGATCTTATTTTTTATTGTATTTGATACCAGATCTGCCTTGAACATCTGAAAAAGGTAAATTACTACTTAGTTAATTGTTTTCTCTGTAATAACTTTTTATGCTCTCTGTAATATATCAATTTTATGTTATATAATCTGATTTTTAGATCCTAAGAAAATTGTTTTGTCAGCTAAATTACACAAGTGGTCACACAAAATTATTTTTATTTTTTGTTGCATGAAAGTCACTGAGGCCCCAGTTCATAGGTGTGCGAGATTGGCTTTGGATTGTTTTAGGCGGGGTAGGGTTAGGCCGAAGAAATAGAGGAGGGGGTGATTAGATGTGACATGAAGCAGTTACAACTTACTGTGGGTAGAGGGCTAGTGCATGTGGGTGTAGCTTGGATAGTAATCGTGGGGCTGTGTGCATAGGTGGAGTTTCTAACTAGGAGGGTTCGGGCTAGGTGTGTGCTTTTGGTTTGATAGTGTATAATAATACTCTGTGGATGTTTTATTACGCCTTTGTTTACCGTCTTTTTGTCCTGGCCGGGGTTCTATGGGTGGTCTATCGGAAACATCCTCTCTACCTCTTCAGAGGTAGTGGTATGGGCCACGTACACTTTACCTTCCCCATTGGCTACACCCCACTTGATGGGAATACACTTGGTATGTTGTTGTTGCTGTTGTTGTTACATGAAAGTCATTTATCTTTAAAGTTTATTGTTTTATAAAAGACATCTATATTTCAAGTTTATCATATTATATGAAAGTGTTTTATTGGACACATTGTTTAATATTTTCAACTTGACGTTTACATTATAGTAGTGAGAATAAACAAGAAGCTCTTAAAGTAATATTATAGAAAAGTTAGTTTTATTGAGAAGATATCACATTAAGATTTGAATTTGAATTACATCCAAAATATGCGATGTCTTCGGCTCCTTGATGCCAATCAAAATAGTTACTATTATAATTTTATTCACTGCAACTGAACTACTTTAGCATGGTTCTTTTGTTGCAGTACTTTTTGGAATATCATGGAAGTTGTTGTTGGGAAGGTAGTTGACGCGATAGAGAAGGCGGATACATGTTCGTAAAGAAGATTATCATAAACTTTGGTAAGAATTTGGTAACTCCGGAATGAAATGTAAAGCAATTTTCAGATAAAGCAGTCGATATGAAGACAGAGGTCGAGAATCAAGAGCGATCTGGGAGGAAGAAGAGGAAACAACAAGTTGAATCTTGGTTTAACGAGGTTGAACAGCTCGAAGAAGAATTACGTCAGTTCAAAGAAGCAGCAACAAGAGGGAAGAAAAATAGAGTTGTTTTGAAGAAGTTGAAATGGAAGAGTGTTCAATGCAGATGCAACCAGTTCAGGAGGAAAAATTGAAACAGAATTTAGAAGTGATTTGGACGTGGTTATTGGATGAGAATGTCTCAAGCATCGGTATATGGTATGGGAGGGGTGGGAAAGAATCACTTTGGCAAAGCATACGTATAATCGTCTTCGTAGTACTTCTCAAGTCCATTGGGTTATTGTCTCTCAAGGGTTTAGCATCAAAGGATTATAAGACGATCTTGCCAAAATTGTGAATCTGAACCTATTAGACGTGGAGGATAAACACAGAAGGGCGGACCAATTTAACTGGGCATTCAGAAAAAGGAAAACATTGTTATCATATTGGATGATGTCTGGGATCGCCTTAGCTTGGAGAAGTTGGATTACCCTCTTGGTGTGGCCGGCTGCAAACTGATTCTAACAAGCCTCTCTTCTGAAGTCTGCCAAAAGATGGGTTGTAAGGAACTACTCGAAGTAAAGAAACTCAATACTGAGACTCGGCTTAGTCCAGATATTGAGCGAATTGCCAAATCAATGGCTGGAAGGTGCGAGGGCTTGCCGCTTGGGCTCATCACTTTGGGGGGAAGCATGAGCGGGGTGACTGATATGAGGGAGTGGAAGAATGCTTCGAGAGAATTCCCCGATGACTTGGAAAATGATGTCTTCAAGGTACCGAAGTATAGTTATGATCGGTTGAGAGATACAACTATGCTAGAGTGCTTCTTGTATTGTGCTTTGTATCCCAAGGATGATGCAATTGGCAGAGATGAACTAATTGGTAGATTTATAATGGAGGGGACTGGTGAAGGGAAATAGTAGGGAAGAAGAGTTTAACCAGGGCCATACCATATTGAATAAACTAGTGAAACTCTCCTTACTTGAAGCAGTAAGGATGCATGATCTACTCAGAGAAATGGCATTGCGGATCACAAATGATTAACCAAGGTACATGGTAAGGGATGGAATAGGATCACAAGTGTTGGCGGAGCAGGATTGGGTGTTCAATTTGGATAGAGTCTCTTTTACGACAGCAAGATAAAGAGAATCCCTGAAGACATGGCACCCAATTGCCCGACATTATCAACCTTGATTTTGTCCTATTGTGGTTTGACAATGATCCCAGGTTCTTTCTTTCAGTACATGAACAACCTCCAAGTACTCGACTTGAGCTACAACTCAGAGCTTATGGATTTACCGAGTTCCATTTCTAACTTGGAAAGTCTTACGGCACTCTCGCTTCGAGGATGTGGTGGGCTCAAATCTGTGCCAGCACTGGGAAAGCTAAAGAATCTGAGGGTGTTGGATGTATTTCAGACTGGTATTAAGGAAGTACCTCAAGGCATGGAAAACTTAGTCAAGCTTAAATTTCTAGATATGGGTGGAATAGATCTTGATGACTTGGCCAGCTTGGAACTGCTCGAAGAATTCAGAGGCGGGTTCTGTGATTTGCATAACTTTCACAAGTTCACGAGTAGTCACCATAACTATGAGAAAGATTGGTGGTATAACATATTTGTGGGGCCACCAGTGTCCGATTTTCTACTTGGTGGTGGCTTTGATGACTGCATACCGAAACAGAGAAGAGTGATTGTAGAACATTGCACCATTGAAGCAGGTGGAGGAGAAGCAGCAACATCAATTTTTCTTCCACATGGCATTGACATTCTAGAGGTCATGTTTTGCCGTGGGCTGAGTAGCTGCTTTGTGGACAATTTTCTGTCACGGACTACTTCTTTAAGAGGCTTGACCTGTAGGATCTTTGGTTGTGATGACATAGAATGGATCGTCAACGTGCCCTCTGGTAGAAATACTACTACAGACCCGCACTGCATACCTTTCCATAGTCTGGATGTTCACCACTTGCAAAATCTTGTTGGGCTCTGTAAGGGAAAGATTGCATCTCACAACTTCTCCGGTCTAACAGAATTGGTTATCCACCACTGCTCTAGGATGTTGTTGTTGTTTCCACGGGCTATCTTGCAGGATCTGAAGAACCTTGAGAAGCTTGCTGTAGGTTGGTGTTTTGAGATGGAAGAGATAATTGGAAGAGGGGAAGGAGAGGGAAGTAGCCAAAGCAGCAGTACATATACAACTGCTGACCTTCCTAAGCTAAAAAAGCTCCAACTGTACAATCTGCCTGAATTGAAGAGTATCTGTGAGGGAAAACTGATGTGTGATTCCCTTAAATCCATGGAATTTGTTAAGTGCCCCAAACTGAAGAGGATGCCTTTCTATACTCCACCTACAAATGAACATCCTTTTCCATCCCTTGGAGAAATCAGAGTTTATGAAGAAAATTGGTGGGAAAGATTGGAGTGGGAACAATCCCATCTCAACACCCTCTTCCAACCTTACATTATATATATTGTAAATAGTTAGTTACACTCTTTATTAACTAACTATTTCTCTGTAATGACACACTCTTCACTCTGTTCCTTTTTACCCCAAACAAACGTCTCTTGTATTGTCCTTCATCATGTATTAAATCTATATATTGGTATAGATGGATTTTAAAAAAATATGTAGTATATATTGTGTGTTTAATCCCCTAATTCGGGTTCTTATTACATTTTTTTTTGTATTTTAACTGTTCCTAGTGAAAATCATGGCTCCACTGTTGCTCAGTTTGTTATTTTTTATGAGTTCAAATAATGTTAGATTGTAGAATGTTTTCCTTCAGAGATATAAATAGAAATTTTAATGCTTTTAGTTGTTCTTCACTTTCATTGTAATTAAGCTTCAAACTGTTGGGATTTATATTGTTCTTTCGTATGTTTAAGTGTCAAATTTACACTTGGGTCCAAATTGAGTGTTTCTCCATCAATTTTACTGTCAATGAATCCAAAGCAAAGAAGCTTCTCTTCTCTTCACTCTTCTTTTTTCACATAGCAACTGAATATCCACTAAATTTACATTGCTTGTCACCTCACTTCCATTTGGAGTATCCTCATCGTATGGACTCTCTGTATACCTAGCCCACCCCCTCCCCCCAACCACCACCACACACACACCATCACCCTTATATATGTCATATCATCATCCTAGAATCAAGATTTGATGAAAAAGTATGTATTAGTATATAAAGAATTCATTTTTGTGGGTAAAGATTTGATTTCTGAGGTAGTTTGGTAGTTGGACTATGTAGTGTTTAAATTGATTCTTCACAAATAAAGGATGAGCAAATTCTTATTTTTTCACAACAACAATAGCAATAACATGGTTAGTATATTCGCATGAGCGTAGTCCGGAAAGGATGGGTGCGCCCAATACTTAGTCTTACTTTTGCATGTTAGAGAGGTTGTTTTTCAATAGATTACTGGCTCAAGAAAATTATTTTAGAAAAAGGTTTGAAAGAAAAGTAAGATTAAAACATCGAGATGAAAATATTGAAAAAAGGGAAATATCAACAGTACAAATACTAAAGATAACTACAGTAAAAGAAACAACGGTATTAATAAAATCGACGCGTAAGATAATACTAACATACTAGTAATAATACTGGTAAGGGAACAGACAAACGCTTCATTTGGATCCTGTGCTACCATGATAAGGAAAAAATACAATGCTACCTGCTAACCATTTATCAGAATCCTCTACCTCCATGGTTTTCTATATAGAATCATGACCTCGATGATCACAAATATGTCATCATGTCGGATCACCTCCTACAGTTCTTCTTTAATGTATCTCTACCTCTCTTCAAATTTTGAGTGTCAACTTAGACATTTGTGCTCCTCTTCTACACATGTCCTAATCATCTTTCTCATTTTTTGTATGTTGTCTAATACAATGGTTATTTTCACCTTGTCCCATAAATCCTCTTTCTTGATCTTGTCTATTATACTATTCCTACACATCCATCCAAGGATCCTCCCTTTTCCTATCTTTTATCTTTTGAATGTGTGAATTATTGACTGGTCAATACTCCACTTTGTACAACATAGTTGGCATAACAATTACTTTATAAAATTTAAGTCTCGGTGACACTTTTTTACCACATAAGATACTAGTGTGAGCCTTTATTTTATCCGTCCCTCCTATGATGTATTTTGTCTTCGCCAATCTCTCATTTTCATTAGATTATAAAGCTAAAATATTTAAAATTTCATCTCCTGAAATGACTTGTGTATCAATTCTTACTTCCTCATCTGCCTTATGTGATACAACACTAAACTTGACTCATGTACTCTATTTTAGTCATGCTTAATTGAAGTTGTTAGACTCTAGAATTTGTCTCCATATCTTCAATATATTATTAATTTCGTCATTTGTTAATACATCCATCACTAAATTATAACAACGGGTTGCATGGTTGTTTTAACTAGTCATTTTCAACTCGATATTAAGTGCATACATTTTTTAAATTATCATCGCTTTGTTTATCCGTATTGCTTAGTATGTTTCAATTTATTTATCTAATTTTGTCTTGGTAGGAGATTAAGAATATAAATTTAGAATTTATGGTACTAAACTAAGGGCTTCCTTGGACATGTGATATAAGATCATGATTTGGAGTTAAATAGATATGAGGTTGAAGTTTTATTTGGACATGCAATTTAAATTTTTTAAGTTGTAGTTTTTCCTCGTGAACATGAAAACCACGCAAATTGTGAAAACTATAAAATTTCTCGAACTCTTATATTATAATCTTACCAAATGAGCAAATCATAATTCATAAACAAGATACTGAAATATCATAAAGTGCCTTATTGACAAATCACATATCATCATGTTCTTTTGTAAATAAACGTTTGCAATTTCAAACTTTCAAATAATTCTTTTTATAAAGATCCACTGTTCAATATATTACTAATTAGTTAGTATGATTTAATATATTCTACTTACACTGCACAAATATCTCTTCACGCTAAACATGAATTTTCTTTAGCAGAATTTAAAATGATGGGTCCTCTGTAACAATATATAAACTTATAAGTTAAATTTTATATTTAAATACAACTGAAATCATAATTTGGAATTTCAAATCATGTTTTTGTGTGGATAATTTGGGACTTGAAATCATGATTCAAAATTGCATGTCCAAATATTAACTTGATGTCATGACTGCAATCATAACTTCATAATGCAATGTCCAAACACAAGCTAGCGATATTCTTTTTAAAACGGATTAAAAAAAAAGAAAAAATAAGACTAATAAATTGAAACGGGGAAAATATTACCTTGCCATTTCTTTTTGTGTTTTGAACTCAACACTTCTAATGCAACTTTTGTCCACTGAATAATAATTTCTGCATGAATTTCTTGCATTTTTCATTTTATTATTTTGACTTTATATATAACAAGATATATAATGTAATTCTATAAGTGAAATTTACAAAGAGCCGATTGTACGTAAATTTTATTTTCGTCGCAACTTAAATTTGTGAAATATATTCCCTCTCAATGGATATACATAGTAACCATTTGAGTTATTTATCTTTTACTTTCAATCTGTAAGCAGGAAAAAAATTATTCAGGCTCGTCCATCCAAGAGAAAGGAGGATTCGCAATCTACATCAAGTGAGATGCATTTATTTTTTGGTAAGGATATGTTAGCCCATATGTTATTGGGCCTTTAGTTTATGGACCTTTAGGTTATTGGCTATGTATATATATATAGCCTACTTTTGTTTTAGTTAGTTTTTATGCTTTTCAGATTATATTGTAAACCTTAGCCTTTCTTTCTTTCAATAAAGTTCTATTAACATGGTATCAAAGCTAGTTTGATCCATGTCCTTTGATTTGTTGGTTGAAGATTTTGTAGCAGGCACCTACTGCGCGGATCGAACTCCGCGGTGAGTTCGCTGGGGGGTACGGGGGGCAGCGCGCCCCCGTCCGGGGTTCGGGGTGGAGCCCCGAATTTTGAGGTGCTGCTGTATTCGTTTGCTGTCTGGTATTGTTCGTCTTTCGTTCTTTTGCTTGCTGCCATTGTTGTTCGTTCGGAATTGTTCAACCTAGGGTTTTGCATCTTTTTGTTTTTTTGAATTGTTTGTGTGTTGCTGTGTTTACAATGACTGGAAAGGATGATTCTCTCCAGTCCATTAGTACTCAATTAGATGGTAAGAATTATGCCTATTGGAGTTATGTCATGAAGAATTTTCTTCGTGGGAAGAATATGTGGGGTTATATCACTGGAGTAAAACTAAGACCTATCGATGATAAAACTGAAAATTTTGATTTGTTGGTGGACTTATGGGAAACTAATAACTCCAAGATTATCACTTGGATCAACAATTCTGTAACTCAGTCAATTGGTATGCAATTGGCTAAGTATGACACAGCAAAGGAGGTCTGGGATCATTTGGAAAGACTGTACACTCAGTCTAATTTTGCTAAGCAGTACCAGTTGGAGTATGATATCCGTGCTCTTCAACAGCATGATCTCAGTATTCAAGATTTTTATGCTGCCATGTCGGATTTGTGGGATCAATTGGCACTTACTGAATCTGCAGAGTTAAAAGGTTTTGGGCCGTACATTGCTAGCGGGAAGAGCAACGCTTGGTTCAGTTTTTGATGGCACTACGTTCTGACTTTGAGGGCCTACGTGGAACAATCCTTCATCGATCTCCCCTCCCTACTGTTGATTCTGTGGTTCATGAACTGATTGCAGAGGAGACTCGTATCAAGTCTCAAGTGGATAAAGGGTCTAAAGTAACTACTACTCCTGTCGTGTTTGCTGCTTCAACTGATCAGTCTAGGCCACCACGTACTCAGACTCGACAATCTCCTAACGTTGCATTTGATGAGTGTGCATTCTGCAAACAGAAAAATCATTGGAAGGCTCAGTGTCCGTTGTTACTTAACAAGGTCAAACAGCCTCAATCTGGGCAGCAACAGAAATATGGGCAGCAAAAGTCTCCGTCACGCTCCTCTGGTGCTCCTCCATGGTCATCTCGTCCTCCACAGTTCGCTGCTGCTGCACCATCTGTAGATGTTGAGTCTGTTAGCACTATGCCACCTTCTGCGTTGGATCCCCAGGTTTTCGAACAGTTCAGACAGTTCTTCGTTTCTAATCCTACGGCCATGTCAGCATCTATGTCTCATTCGGGTTCAGTTTCTTCTAGTACCTCAGGTATTCCTTCCTCCTTGTGGATATTGGATTCTGGTGCGTCTCATCACATGTCCCCTCATTTGTCATCGTTTGGTTCTTTGTCACCCATTTCACCAATCTCTGTTATGTCCGCGAGTGCTGTACCTATGTCAGTCGAGGGTGTTGGTTCTGTTACTACCCCTCACATTGTCCTCTCTGATGTTTATTACATTCCCAAACTTGCTTTAAATCTTGTTTCGGTCAGTCAGTTGTGTAAGGCTGGTAATTGGGTGTTTTTTTCTGATTCTGTTTGTGTTATACAGGACCAACACACTCAGAGGGTGATTGGGACCGGCCATAGGTTGGGGGAACTCTATGTCTTGGAGAATCTCAAAGTGTCTGCAGTTGCTGCCTCTAGCATAGATTTATCTTCTTTTCGTTTGAGTCCTTTGTCTTCTCAGTTTTATCTTTGGCATTCCAGATTAGGACATGTGTCAGTTTCACGTTTACGTTTTTTGGTCTCTAGTGGTGCTTTGGGTCATGTGAACACTAGTGATATTTCAGATTGTAGTGGTTGTAAACTGGCAAAATTTTCTGCCTTACCGTTTAATAAAAGTGTGTTTTATTCTGTTGCTCCTTTTGATATTATTCATTCTGATGTATGGGGACCAGCGCCAGTATCCACTAAGGGTGGATCGACCTATTATGTTTCGTTTATAGATGACTATACTCGTTATACCTGGGTGTATCTTATGAAACGCAGATCTGATTTCTTTGGCATTTACAACAACTTTAGAGCCCTTGTTAAAACACAACATTCGGCTGTGATAAAGTGTTTCAGGTGTGACTTAGGGGGTGAATATACCTCTAATGACTTCACTCAGTTACTTGCCTCTGATGGTACCATACACCAGTCATCTTGTACCGACACTCCTGAGCAGAACGGTCTGGCAGAAAGAAAACATCGTCATATTGTTGAGACAGCACGCTCTTTACTTTTGTCTGCAGAGGTTCCTAGTATTTTTTGGGGAGAAGCAGTCCTAACTGCTGTATATGTGATTAATCGTATTCCTACTGCATTGACTTCAGGGATGTCTCCGTTTGAGAAACTATATGGTCACCCGCCGAATTATTCTGCATTACGAGTTTTTGGATGTACTTGCTTTGTTCTTCGTCCTCATGTTGAACGAAATAAGTTAGGGTCAAAATCAGCGATATGTGTGTTTTTGGGGTATGGTATTGGACAAAAAGGATATCGTTGCTATGATCCTGTAAGTCAGAAATTATATGTTTCACGACATGTCACTTTTTTGGAACATATTCCTTTTTATTCCATTCCAGCTAAAACCCATGATGTGACAAAGTCAGATATTCGGCTTATTGATCCCTTTGGGATTGACATAGAGGTTCCAGTTCCGGATCCATCCATGCCTTCTGGTGTGCCACCTGATAGTGCTTCAGCCTCGCCTGTGCCTGAGTCTGCTCCTTCGACTGTTGAGACTGGAGACCCACCACCTCTGAGGAGGTCTACTCGACCTTGTAAGTCCACCAAACTGCCAGATTTTTCCTATTCTACATATTCAGCCTCATTTGCTTCCTTTATTGCAAACATACATCATTTGTCTGAACCTGAGTCGTATAGAGAGGCTGTGTCTGATCCTCTTTGGCAGAATGCTATGGCTGAGGAACTTGCTGCTCTTCATCATACACATACATGGGATTTGGTTACTCTCCCACCTGGTAAGCATGCGATTGGTTGTCGATGGGTGTATAAGATAAAAACAAAATCTGATGGGTCTGTTGAGCGATACAAGGCAAGACTTGTGGCAAAAGGGTACTCACAACAATATGGTATGGATTATGAGGAGACTTTTTCTCCCGTAGCAAAGATGACGACTGTTCGCACTATGATTGCTGTTGCATCCGTTCGACAGTGGAAGATATTTCAGATGGATGTCAAGAATGCTTTTCTGAATGGTGATCTCCACGAGGAAGTTTATATGACTCCTCCCCCAGGTATTGACCACCAGCCAGGTGAAGTTTGTCGGCTTCGAAAAGCTTTATACGGTCTCAAACAAGCCCCTCGTGCTTGGTTTGAGAAATTCTCCACTGTTATTACTTCCCTTGGATTTGTCCCGAGTAACCATGATTCAGCATTGTTTGTTAGATGTACAAGTGCAGGGCGAATTCTATTGTCCTTATATGTAGATGATATGATTATTACTGGTGATGATCATAGTGGTATTGAGTTATTGAAGCATGATTTGGCTCATCGATTTGCAATGAAGGACTTGGGCTTGCTGCGTTATTTTCTGGGTATTGAGGTGGCTCAGTCTAAGAAAGGGTATCTTCTTTCTCAGACTAAGTATATATCTGACTTGTTTACACGGGCGCGTCTTTCTGACAACAGGACTGTAGATACTCCCCTTGAAACCAATGCACGTTACTCTTCTAGTGATGGTGTTCCATTATCAGATCCGAGTCTTTATCGGACTATTGTGGGTAGTTTGGTTTATCTTACGGTTACTCGTCCAGATATAGCACATGCAGTTCATGTTGTTAGCCAGTTTGTTACTGCTCCTACTTCTGTTCACTGGGGAGCTGTACTTCGTATTCTAAGGTATCTTCGTGGCACTCAGTTTCAGAATCTCTTGTTTCCCTCGACGTCATCTCTCGAGTTGCGAGCCTATAGTGATGCTGATTGGGATGGAGATCGCAATGATCGTAAATCCACCACTGGTTTTTGTGTGTTTCTTGGAGACTCTTTAATCTCGTGGAAGAGCAAGAAACAAGATGTTGTCTCTAGATCTTCCACGGAGGCTGAGTATCGTGCTATGGCTGTGACTACATGTGAGATTATTTGGTTACGTTGGCTTCTTGCAGATATGGGGGTTCATATTTCTATGCCTACTCCCCTGCATTGTGATAACAAAAGTGCGGTACAAATTGCAAAGAATTCTGTCTTCCATGAGCGTACGAAGCACATTGAGATTGATTGTCACTTCACCCGTCATCATTTACAGCTCGGGACCATATCGCTTCCTTTTGTTCCATCGTCTTTGCAGATTGCTGACCTTTTTACGAAGGCTCAGTCGGCGTCTCGATTTCGTTTTTTGTGTGGCAAACTCTCAATGCTTATTGCTGTTGCATTGTGAGTTTGAGGGGGGATGTTAGCCCATATGTTATTGGGCCTTTAGTTTATGGACCTTTAGGTTATTGGCTATGTATATATATATAGCCTACTTTTGTTTTAGTTAGTTTTTATGCTTTTCAGATTATATTGTAAACCTTAGCCTTTCTTTCTTTCAATAAAGTTCTATTAACAGGATAAACATAATTTATACTGTTTGTCAATTAAAAAATCAAAATTTTAAGACAGAGGGAAACGCAGAATTTGAAGTTTGTGGGTGCATCAGTGTTGTCAAAGGCGTGCATAAGCCCTGAAGCAAGACTCAAAATATGTTGAACGGCTCCCTTCATTTAATGTGCAGTTTAGGTTTTAATTTCTAAGACATACTTTCCCTTGTCAATGAGGCTTTTCTGAATAGACGAACAATAAACAATTGATATTTCACTTTATCAAAAAAAAAAAAAAAAAACTTCTCTATATATATATTTGTCATTCATGCTTATATTATTAGTCTTGGATTAGATATATATATTTATATTTTTTCTTCATCTATTTCTTTTTTCATTAAATCTCACGCTTTATTTACACTTTGTGGTTAAAGTCACAATGAACCTTAAAGATTATTTGCCTTTTGCTTTTGATACCACCGATATTATCTTAACGTAGACGTTAGCAAAACTTTCAGTGTCGAAGAAAGAATATTACCATATTCGATTGGTTGCCAATGGCATGAACAATATTACAAAAAAAATATATATAGAGAGAGAGAATAAATATGAGTTCTAAGCTAATAATTTTACATTTTTATAATATGAAGTTCAACTAATAAGCTGACTTTTAACTTTTGTGAACCATCAATCGTGGTAGTTTAATGGTCAAGGTGGGTCCACCATATAGGATGGTCGCGAGTTTGAATTTCAATCCGTCAATTTTGATCTTATAAATTGCGGGTTAGAATGTCAATCCACCAATTTTGATCTTATAAATTTAGAAATAAGCCTTTAAATTTAAAGTATTGAAAATAAAAGTAAAAATTGTTGTGATACACACAGGGTCGATCCCTGATCGTGTGGACAAAATCATTGGCTTCAACCAGCACATCAAGGAGTACTTCCTCAATTAATGTTGATGTTATAATTTTAATAATCTATATATATTATAAAGCAGAAGACGAAACACCATAAGAAGCCACGTGACAAGCTATTAAGAAGCCATGTGGCATTTTTAAAGACAAGTTCTAAACTATTGTAATAAAACCTTTATAATTACTTGAATTTAAAAATATCAAGCCTTTATCTAAAAATAAAATTACCATTTCATAGACATATTTCATAAATAAAAGAATTCTAAATGAGCTACTACTATTTCAAAAATATATTCCTTTTAAATATTACATGTATTTGAATACATTTGATTATTAATAGTACTTAAGATTTTTTCAATACTTTTAACCTATTCTAATATCAATTACACGATTATGATTAAAAAGAAAAAATCAACTTCTAAATCAGTTCAAAATTATAAACCATCTTAATCGACAATATTTGAAATATTATTAGAATTCAATTAACGTAAAAGAAAAAAACTTAAATCTATTGCTAAATATTATTGAGTTGCTGAATTGGCAAAGCTAATTGTTTATATTTAGTTGCCATCAATTGTCAAATTAAATTAAAAAATGTCAACCATAATAATAATAATAATAATATTATAATTACATTTATATACATTTTGGAGTCTTCATATCAGCAACTTCCGTTGGAATTCAGCTTTGATAGAGTCAACCTCAATTGGTACTTTCCATCCCATGAAACACGCATTTTGGAGTCTTCTTTGTTGATATGTTTTAAATTAATTTTTTGATTATAACTTCCTCCATGATTTTAGTGTTTTAGTGTTAACTCAACTCTTAGTATTTATCATAGTCTAATTTAAATTTAAATTTAAAATTAAGTTATTCCAGCTCTTTATCTTTATCTCAAGCAATTCAAAAATTATTACTACACTATAAATACATACATTGATACAGTTGCCAATACACAAGAAAGTTTTTATATGTTTTACAGTTGATAATGATATAGGGTTTCGAGTGAATTTTTCTTTTGATTTATTGATTGGCCTCAGTTTTTTTTTTTTCAATCTTTATTGTTATTTTTTTCTTTATTTTGATAACCATCTTATCAAGTTTTCTCGGTTAATGGCTATTGCTTGAGGCAACTGCAGATTGTTTGAATTAGCTTTCATGCGTATGAATATGTTTTTTCTTTTAATATTTATCATAATTAAATTTATAATTATAAATGTTGTATGGATTTTCTTTATAATAATTGATATGATATTTAAATTTGAATTCAAAGGAATTTGAGATGGAATGAAGTTTTATCGTTTTAACCTCTCTTATATATATTTCTACAATAATAGGTAATATTAAGTTTCTTTCTCTTCCTGCACTTTCACGTTTTTTATTGTTCAATTTTTTTTTGATTTTAACATTTTTATGTTTTATATATAGATTAGTGATAATCGTATTGCAAGCTATTTTTTTTCTACTATATCCATCTCTGGATTCAAGTAAGTAAATATTTATTTTGATATTGAATTTCAATTTTAAAAATAATTGAATTGGAATAAAGTTCTATCTTCTTAACCTTTCTTAGATATACTCCTATATTGATATATAATTTTAAGTTTCTTTCCCTTTTTTTTAAGGTTGAATTCAAAGAAAAAGTTGTAAAAGGACGAATACGAGATGAGAAAAGAATGATTTTGCACATGTCTTAATATTTCTATTTTTGCAAGAAATTAATTTATTCAATGTGTGTTTTCATTTTTTGTCGGGCTTTTCTTTGATAATTAACTAAGAAAAAGGATAATGAGAATGTTGTAAACCAAATGAGAAAACATATAATGATGAAAGTTCAAGAAATTGCATATCATAGACCCAAATATGAGTGACTTTAGATATTTGACCCCAAATAAGAATGTCTTTGAATAATAGCCTTCATTACTTTTTAATATACTAAAAGTACCATTTTGTCCCTATACACCTCAACTATATTTTTAAACTTTCCATACTCATTTATCTCTCAAATTTTAATTTTTATTATTTTCACTTTTTTTTCAATTAATTTTATTATTCTATTTTTTATTATTTTCACTTTTTTGTTTTTTCCTTTAATTTTGTTATCCTATTTTTTATTTATTTTTACTTTTTATTTTTTCCTTTAATTATATTTTCATGTTTTAATTTATTTGTCTCAATCTTTATTTTTTCACTTTTTTCTTTTTTCTCAAGCATTATCTATTTCTTTTTTCTTTTCTTTTTTTAATTCATTTGTCTTTAACCTTTATTTTTCTTTTAATTTTGGTTTTTATCAATTCTCTTTTTTTTTTTCCTCATTTTTCTCAAACTTTATTTTTATTTTTTTCTCTCATTTTTTATTTTCTCACTTTTTTAAATTCTTCACTTTTTTCTTAATCTTTAGTTTTTTCTTGCCTTTTTTTTTTCTCACTCTTTTTTTTTATTTCTCTATTTTGTTTGATTTTTTTTCCCTTTTCAGTTCTCTTTTTTTCCCTCATTTTTTTCAAACTTTATTTTTATTTTTCCTCTCATTTTTATTTTTCTCAATTTTTTTAATTCTTTGCTTTTCGTGATCTTTATTTTTTTATTTTCTTTTTTTCCTCAATTTTTTTTTATTTCTCTATTTTGTTTGATCGTTGTTTTCTTTTTTCTCAACTTCTATTATATTTTGCTAATAAATAAAAAATTAGATAATCCGCAAAGGGATCTTATTTTTTTGACATCAAAGCAAATTTAAGGGCATGAATTGTTGTTACGAAGTTCTTTGAAAATTCTTGAGATAAGTCTTGTCTCTAAGGCGAGAGTTGTAGAATATCTCATAAATAAAGACATAATGTGGTAGTGTCAACTTTCGCCCGTGGGCATAATTTATTATTTGAAAGTTCTTGAGTAAAGTCTTGCCTCTGAGGCAAGAGTTGTAGAACATCCCATAAATGAAGACATAACGTGATAGTGTCAACTCTTGCCCTTGGGGCATAATTTATTATTTGAAAGTCCTTGAGCTAAATCTTGCCTCTAAGGCAAGAGTTGTAGAATATTCCATAAATAAAAACATAATGTGGTAGAGTCAACTCTTGCCCGTTGGGCATAATTTGTATTTTGAAAGTCAGGGTTCAGGGTTCAGGATTTAGGGTTCATGGGTTCAGGGTTTAGGGTTTAGGGTTTAGAGTCTAAGTCAATAGTTGTAGAACATCTCATAAATGAAATCATAACGTGGTAAAGTCAGCTCTTACCCGTAGGGCATAATTTTTTGTTTGAAAGTCCTTGAGCTAAGTAACTCCTGCCTCTAAGGCAATAGTTGTAGAACATCTCATAAATGAAGACATAATGTGGTAGAGTCAACTATTGCCCGTGGGCCATAATTTGTTGTTTGAAAGTCCTTCAGCAAAGTCTTGCCTCTAAGGCAATAGTTGTAGAACATCCCATAAATAAAGACACAACGTGGTAGTGTCAACTTTTGCCCGTAGGGCATAATTTATTATTTGAAAATGCTTGAGCTAATTAAGTCTTGCCTCTAAGGCAATAGTTGTAGAGGATCTCAGAAATGAAAACATAACGTGGTAGAGTCAACTCTTGTCCGTGGGGCATAATTTGTTGTTTGAAAGTCCTTGAGCTAAGTCTTGTCTCTAAGGCAATAGTTGTAGAACATCTCATAAATGAAGACATAACGTGGTAGAGTCAACTCTTGCTCGTGGGGCATAATTTGTTGTTTGAAAGTCCTTGAGTTAAGTCTTGCCTCTAGCAAGAGTTGTAAAATATCTCATAAATGAAGACATAGCGTGGTAGAGTCAACTCTTACCCGTAGGGTATAATTTGTAGTTTGAAAGCCCTTGAGCTAAGTTTTGCCTCTAAGGCAATAGTTGTAGAACATCTAATAAATGAAAACATAACGTGGTAGAGTCAACTCTTGCCCGTAGGGCATAATTTGTTGTTTGAAAGTCCTTGAGCTAAGTCTTGCCTCTAAGGCAATAGTTGTAGAACATCTCATAAATAAAGACATAACGTGGTAGTGTCAACTTTTGCCCGTAGGGCATAATTTATTATTTGAAAATCCTTGAGCTAATTAAGTCTTGCCTCTAAGGCAATAGTTGTAGAGGATCTCAGAAATGAAAACATAACGTGGTAGAGTCAACTCTTGTCCGTGGGGCATAATTTGTTGTTTGAAAGTCCTTGAGCTAAGTCTTGTCTCTAAGGTAATAGTTGTAGAACATCTCATAAATGAAGACATAACGTGGTAGAGTCAACTCTTGCCCGTGGGGCATAATTTGTTGTTTGAAAGTCCTTGAGTTAAGTCTTGCCTCTAGCAAGAGTTGTAAAATATCTCATAAATGAAGACATAGCGTGGTAGAGTCAACTCTTACCCGTGGGGTATAATTTGTAGTTTGAAAGCCCTTGAGCTAAGTTTTGCCTCTAAGGCAATAGTTGTAGAACATCTAATAAATGAAAACATAACGTGGTAGAGTCAACTCTTGCCCGTAGGGCATAATTTGTTGTTTGAAAGTCTTTGAGCTAATTAAGTCTTGCCTCTAAGGCAATAGTTGTAGAACATCTCATAAATAAAAATATAACGGGGTAAAGTCAACTCTTTCCCGTGTGGAATAATTTGTAGTTTGAAACTCCTTGAGCCAAGTCTTTCCTTTAAGGCAATAGTTGTAGAACATCTCATAAATTAAAATATAACGTGGTAGAGTCAACTCTTGTCTATGGGGCATAATTTGTAGTTTTAAAGTCCTTGAGCTAATTAAGTCTTCCCTCTAAGGCAATAGTTGCAGAACATCTCATAAATGAAAATATAACATGGTAAAGTCAACTCTTGCCCAAGGGGCATAGTTTGTAGTTTAAAACTCCTTGAGCCAAGTCTTGCCTCTAAGACAATAGTTGTAGAATATCTCATAAATAAAAACATAACGTGGTAGAGTCAACTCTTGCCCATGGGGCATAATTTGTTGTTTGAAAGTCCTTGAGCCAAATCTTGCCTCTAAGACAATAGTTGTAGAACATCTCATAAATGAAAACATAACGTTGTAGAGTCAATTTTTGCCTGTGGGGCATAATTTGTAGTTTGAAAGTACTTGAGTTAAGTCTTACCTCTAAGGCAATAGTTGTAGAACGTCTCATAAATAAAATATAGCGTCGTAGAGTCAACTCTTGCCCGTGGGGTATAATTTGTTGTTTGAAAGTCCCTGAGCTAAGTCCTGCCCCTAAGGTAAGAGTTATAAAATAGCTCATAAATCAAAATACAATGTGGTAGTGTCAACTCTTGCCCATGAAACATAACTTATTGTTTGAAAGTCATAAGTCTTGCCTCTACAATGTAGTAGTGTCAACTCTTGCCCATGAAACGTAGCTTATTATTCGAAAGTCATAGGTCTTACCTTTATAATGTTATAATGTCAACTCTTGCTCATGAGATGTAACTTGAATGGAAGTAATCGAAGAAAAGAACAAAAATAATAAAAATTGCGAAAAAAGAAGAAAATGAAGAAAAATATTAAAAAAATAAAAATCAAAGAAAATGTAGAAGTTGAGAGAGAATAGGAAAAAATAAAGGTTGATAAAAAAAAGATTAAAAAAAAATAAAGGTTGAGGAAAATTTAAAAAGAAAAAAGAAAAAAAAATTGTTATAAAAGTAGACGTTGAAAGGTGTAAATAAGAAAAAGTAAGGGTTGAGAAAACTAAAAAGAATAAAAAAAAGGAAATAAAAAAGAAAAAAGAAAAAAAGAAAAAAAATAAGTTGAGAGGAAAAAAGGAAAAAATTAAGGATTGAGAAAATAAAAAATAAAAAGAGAAAATAAAAAATAAAAATCAAAGTAAATTAAAAAGAGAAAAAAAATAAAAGTTGAAAGATATAAATATGGAGTTGTTATCTATTATGATGATCATTTATGTAATTACTCCATTGATTAGTGGCAATTTTGTCTAAAAAAATATTAGTTAATAGGTAAAGGCTATTTTAAGGAAACTTTTTTATTTGGGACTAAAATTTGAAAGACACCCCAATTTGGGTCTATTTTTGAGATTCACCCATGAAAGTTTATTGATATTTATGTTTTTTAACTCTGTAGTTATAGAAAAATTCACGTATAGAAAAATTTGGAGAAAAAGAATTATAACAATGCAATCAAAGAATTCAATTCAATGTGGGTATCGAACATCAGATGAAATTTTTTAAAAAAAGATTATTTTATTATTACTTATGTCTTAATATATAATTCATTTTTATTGAATATTACTCTATTCATGTTATCTCTCTATAATTGAAGTGTTTATAGAGTTTAGAAGCAATTACTCCTAAAGGTAAATGGAATATTAATAGTTAAATTGATCTTGGAACTTTTGACAAATAATTTGAGTGTGAGGGAGTAATAAAGATTAGTTAGTCCTGAGTGGTAGAATCACGTTTCCAAAATATAGTTTTCTCTATATTTTACTCACCAAAGTATAAACTTTTTATCTTAATGATATACTAAATATAATTTAATTAGTTAAAGAGTCCATTTTTATCGAACTTTTCCAAAACTTTACGCTAACATTTTTCAAATCTCAAGTACCCAATGTTATAGTTTTCTTATATTTTCTGAACTTCAATGTATATATACATTTTTGTCTCCTAATCATTCACAATTAGCCCATTCATCCTTACTTTTTTTTTCTGATTATATTATTAATGTGTAAAGTTGAAAACATATAGGACGAAATATTGACCGTAGAAGATAAGTAGGAGTGTAAAATATGGGTATGGATTCAGGTAAATAATTATTACTAATTTTTTATGTTGTCAAAAATATTTATAGTAGTACTTGTAGCAGTAATAACTTCAACAACATTATTATTATTAGTATTAGTATTATAATTGTTATCCCATTAGTTTTGAATATTTATCTCAATTCAAATATATAAATTATATATACATTAAATAAAAAAAAAACAAGGATAAGAAAGAATAACAAATTACTCTTCTTTTAACAAATTAATAAGATATTTGAAATTAAATGAAATTAGAATTGAAATGAGGTCTAGCTTCTTAGTGTCTCTTATATGTACTCCTATATCTTAATTTATTAATCCTCTTTTAATTTTACTTGCAAGTTTACATTTATGTATAAATTTTTTTAAAGTAATTTTGGGGGGTAGGGTTGGGAGTAGGGAGGGAGGGGGGGGGGTAATTTGAACTAATTTTGAGAATATATAATAAAAAGTGTGTTGTGCCGTGTATGTGCCACGTAGGCACTAAGGGTGTCAAAATTTTACTTTTAATTAGTTCAGGGGTAATAGAACTCCCTAGGTGTGTCATTGCCTTTTTTGGTATAGTTTAGGGAGGTAATTGGGTATTTTCTCTATAATAAATGTAATAAGATAATATATACATATTATGAAAATAACAATTTAAATTATTTTTGATAATCTGAAATCTATTAATTGTAGCACTAAATAATATAATAAAGAAAACATGAAATGTAAAAACTTTATTTTTATATGATTATTTTTACAGATATAGATTTTGTTACAGATGTGTGTGTGGAGGCGGGGAGGGGGAGAAAGAGATATATTAACAATCTACTTAATATCTTTAAATTGTGAATAGTATAGTAAAGAAAACTATGAAACATAAAATATTTTTTACAATTATATAATAATTTTTTTCATATAGATTTGATTAAAGAGAGGGGAGGATTGGGGTGGAGGGGAGCGGGGGGAGGAAGGGAGATATTAACAATCTACTCAATATCTTTAAATTGTGAATAGTATAGTAAAGAAAACTATGAAATATAAAATATATCTTTACAATTATATAATTATTTTCATATAGATTTGATTACACGTGGAGAAATTGGGGTGGGTGGGGATGGAGGAGTGGAGTAGAATTTTCTTTTGAAAGAAAATTGAAAATGGCTGAGATTAGATCGGGGTGGAGATGCGGAAAGGTAGAATTTTTTATTTTCTTATTTTATTGAGAAATAATATGATAGTTGAACTTTCTTTTAAGATAATATGATTTAACACAAGATGTTTCAATATGAAATGATTAAAATTAATACTTTAATTATCTGCGCATCACACGGGTACGTATACTAGTAACCCTTTAAATCTAAAGTACTGAAAATAAAAGAGAAATTATTATGTTATCCCAGGGTCTATCCCTGGTTGCGTGAACGTAAAACGTTGGCTTCAACCAGCGCACCAAGGTACACTTCAGTTCTTCATTAGGTGCACCATTAGCTATATCCCAATTTTTCAAGGTATATATATATGCACAACTTTTTTTTGAAGATAACGGGTGTACGTGCACCCCCACCTATACATATGGGTCCACATCTGCCTGAAGGTATCGTTTGATTGGGAAGTAAGTTATTTTGGAATTGTTATTCATGCTCAATGTGAATAAAAATAACGATATTATTCCACGATTTTATCTCAATCAAACATGAGATAAACTTATCATAAAATTAGTCATGAAATTAATTAGTCTTTATCTCTCATACCAAACCAACCCCAAGCGTAAAGCTGCTTATCGAACGGATAATTACGCTTAACAGTTTGACTTATCAATTATTGATTTAAAATTTACTAATCCACTAAACAACTAATAAAATGTCGATTGATTCAATAACGGATAAGGAATATCCGACGGTTATCGGATGATATATCGGCCAGGACTTTTTTTCACTACGTTAATGATATAACCAATGCACTGCCATAGAATCCTAAATAAGTTTTACTCTATGGTCTTTAGGGTTAATACTTAATAGCTGATAATAATATAACAAGGTAAAATATTTAATAGTTAATAAATTACAGCTGCAGATGGGTTAGGTTTAAGATTTATATAATACGTACTTAAGGATAAAAAGTGTAAGCATGATAATTTCTAATGGATTAATAGTTTATTCGATAAAGAAATTGAGTAATTTGCCTTTTATGGATAGGCATTGTATGATATGGTAGGGTATCGAAATTTTTGATATGGTAATTTGGGAATTCGTTTTTTGAACATACTATACAACTATCATGCCATATTAATTTAGTATGATTCGATATTTTTAAGTTTGATTTTAGTATTTTGCAGTATGCTGATCGGTAATCAGAGTTTATTGAACTTCGACAATATATCTATATCTATAATCTATAATCTAATCTTTGAAAAGTGATTTGAACTTTTTGTCCTTTATTAAAAGACTTTTCTTTAGATAAAACTGTCTTTTCACTATTTTTTTAAATTTATTATTTAATTATTTTTATTATATTAACTACACTTCCTAAAATATATGGGACTTCTAAAATATATAGTAGGAGAATTAATTAGTATTTTCCTTTCTACTAGATTTCCTAAAATATACGAGACTCCTAAAATATATGGTAGGAGAATTAATTAATATTTTTTTCTACTGTTCAATTAATAAAATACTCGACTATATTAAGAAAATACTTCTATAAATATTGAGATATACGTTAAACTAGACAACAAAACGGTTTGCCTAGTGAGAGAATATGATTGATGCTTATCTAACTTGATTTGATTGTATGTCTAGATTGGTGGATGCTTGATTTTCTAATCCTTAATTTCTCCACTGTTTTTGTTAGTATAGTAGAATTCAATATGTGTGTGTATATATATCTTCTTTATTTTCATTCAAAATCATTCTTTAAGGTCAAAATTTTCGCTCAGACAAGAATTAGTTGGATCAAAATCGAAGCATTGTGATCAATGTTACTTTTTTTTAATAGTTTACAGGTCGTAGATGAATGTCAGTTGACTTTGAAGAATTTCTTGTGTAAATGTTAGGATTAATTGTATTGTCTTGATATCTTTATTATTTAGTTATTTTATTTTATTTTACAGATGCTAGATGACTGTGGGTCGGCTTTGAAAATTTTGTTTAGGTAAATGTTAGGTTTAATTGTATTATCGTAATATCTCTATTAGTTTGTTGTTTTGTGGTATTTTACTGTTCGTAGATGAATCTCGATCGACTTTGAGAAATTTTTGTGTGTAAAATTTAAGTTTAATTGTATTGTTTTGATGTCACTTTTAACGTATTATTTTGTTGCAGTTTACAGGTGATAGATAAATGTTGGTCGGCTTTGAGAAATTTTTTATGTAAATGTTAGGTTTAGTCGTATTATTTTGATATTTCTATTATCGTATTTTTTTGTTATTGTTTACCGGTGGTAGATGAGTGTCGAATGATTTTGAGAAAAAATTTGTGTGTAAAGATTAGATTTAATTGTATTATTTTGATTTCTCTATCATTGTATTATTTTGTTGTAAATGTCGATCGACTTTTAAAAATATTTTTGGTAAAGATTAGGTTTAATAAATAAATTCTTCATCTTTACATACTCAAAAGATATTAAATTTAACTATTATATTGAGCTTTATTGTTTACACAAATATCCTATTTAGTGTAATATTTGAACTCATTAAATTGAGGTACACGTGCAATGCGCGTACACCTAAACTAGTACTTATATAATAAAGTATTATGATTTCGACTTTTAAAAAACATATCTCAATTGTATCATACTAACACATTATACTTGTAGAAATATACATTCTGTAGAAAGTACAAACATCTTCGTTTGTTAATCAATTACATAAAAAGAACTTCTCAGTCAACAACGACTAGCCAAAGTTCCAACGTCTAAACATTTAGTTCATATACTAGTACTAAATTGTATATTTTTAACACTTTAATAGTAAATAGATAAGTTATTTATATAATTATATACTTCGATATAAGATTTGGTATTTCGATATGTCATTTATAAAGACTAAATACAGTATCAACTATTATACCATTTAACATACTGAATTCGATAATACCAAAATTATGGTATCAAAAAATTTGATTCTATATGATAATTCGGTATATACCTTATCAGACCCACCTCTATCACTCGTTTATAAATTTTTAATTCATTCACCAACCGTTTATCTAAAACTAAATATCAATAAGCCAATAAATTAATTTTACAGTTGATTTATTAATTACAATTTAATTTTGAACAGCCTTACACAAGAGTCACACATAATTAACAAGGAATATAACTTATGAATTAGTTTTTCCTACTTCCACGCCTCATAAAATAGGTGTTTGCTAATAAAAATCAAAAATATATTTAATTTATTTGGAACTAGTGAATAGAACCACGCTTCGCGTGGTGTTTAAGACCTTATTAAATTTATACAATTATTTTATAATAATAAAATTTTGATGAGCTATCTTTCCAAACGAGGATGAATTATTGAAAAAGAAAGATACTTAATGTAAGAATTTCAACTTCTCATTCATACTTAAATATTTTTTTCATATATATTATTCTAGTATTATAAATAATAATATTTATTAGAAATCATAATTGAAGGTAAATCATATATTTAATTAGAGGTTGCCTTATTTAATCTTATTTATTTGTTGTTTCATAAATAATGTATTAATTATTTAAATAAGAATATTTGTACTTATTGTAATGATAAGTATAAGTAAATGTTATACCTGATCAAAGTTTTTTTTGTGTTACATAAGTCATCTCATCTGCAATTAATTAAGAAATTTACATAAATTCTTTCATTTTATGCATTTTTATTTAATTATTTTTCATAAATACTCCTTCTATCTCATATTATTTGACATGTTTATTAAAAAGAATTATTCCAAAATAACCGACATGTTTAAAGAATCAAGAGATTTTAATTTTTTTCTTACCTCCCCCTCCCTCACCCCCACCCCGCCCCTTACCACCCCTGTTAAAAAAATATTTTAATTTTTTTCTTACCTCACCCCCTACCCAAAACCCAAAACCCAATCCCCTACCCCCTTCCAAAAAAGAAAAAAATAATTAAAAAAATTCAAACTTTTTTCTTACCTCCCCTACCCGACCCCCTACCAACCTCCCCCTCCCCCCTCCCTAAAAAAATTAATTTTTTAAAATTAATTTTTTAAAAAAATTTAATTTTTTCCTTACCCCACCCTCATTCCCCTACCCCCACCCCTACCTCCTAATACTCCCCATTTAAAAAAAAAACATTTCAAATTTTTTTCTTACCCCACTCTTTCTCCCCTACCCCCACCCCCTACTAGCCCCCCCAAAAAATTAATTTATTTTTAAAAAAATTAAAATTATTTTCTTACCTCACCCTTATTACCTATTTTGACAACCCCAACCCCCACTTACCAACCTCCTCTCCAAAAAAATTAATGTTTTTAATTTATTTTTTAAAATAAATTCAAAAAAAAAATTCTTATCCCACCCTTTTTATCCTATTCGTTCCCATTATTTTTGTTAATTATATACAAATACTTTTAGAAAATATTTACTTGTTCAATTTGCATAACGATCACACAAATATAAGTAAGAAATAACTTATTTTTCTAGAAAATATTTTTCCTCCTTCATATCGAACGCACCCTAAAAAAATATTTTTTGAGATCAAAAATGTATTTTTACGCTTTAGCTAAACACTAGAATGTATGTTTTGAAAAATATTTTTTCATTCACCAATCAAACACTATAAAATATTTTCCGAAAAATATTTTTCATCCACCAACCAAACATAGAAAAACAAGTAAGAAATCAACTTATTTTCCAAGAAAACATTTTCTAGGAAAATATTTTCCACGGAAAACATTTTTCTTCATACCAAACACGCCCTAAATGAATCACATTTATCATTAACTAATAAATTTGGCCGCGCTTCGCGTGGTATTAAAGATATAAGTTAGATTCATGAACTTTTAAAGTTTTTTTCAATCTTCAAATTCAAATAAATTAGATTCTAAATTCTAATTTATTTAACACTTAATTTAATGTTTGATAAAAGATAATACCAGAGAAAAAAAATAAAATTAAAAGTAATACAATAATTAATATGATAACTCCATAGTCATTCTCTTGTTATAGATAGAGATTGCAGTGAATTTCTTCAAAAACTCAAATTTTCTTTAAATTACTCTAAAAAAATTTAGTAAAATTCACATGATGTACTATTGGCACATCTTTATTTTGAAACTACTTCATTGAAATAAAAAAGAATAACAATATGAAGAAAAAATGATACTACTAAAAAAAATATTTATTGTTATGTTCCTCTTATAAATTCATGACCTGTAGATGATTATTGTGGATTTCTCTTCCTAGTTTGCAAACCAAATGGCAATATTTAATTTTGTTGTTTCTGCATGAATATTTATCATATCATCAATCATAATATATTAAATGTTTGTTTAGTGTGAAAATTAAAGAATGAAATTTGTAAAGGGTTAAGTGGATTCATAAATATTATATAGAAGAAGTCAGTAATACTTCTTCAATATTTTTTTTTATATTTTTAAATGATTAACCCGTGAATTTATAAGCAGTTAAAATCGAATAACAATTTAAAAAGATAAGGTGAAAGATCAATTAAAAAAATACTACTATTACAAATATAGATATATAGATAGGAGACTCTGAGACTTACATAATTATGTGTATAGATTTTAGTATTATTTAAAAATTAAAACTTATAATGAAGGATTTGTAACTGAAAGTGGATCAAGAAAGTAAAGAACCGAATCACGTAAATTGAATCTCCTTGACTCGTGAACAATAACTAATTTTTGTGACGAAAAAAGTGATTAAATAATTTTGTAGAGAAAAAAAGAAGAAAAAGATAAATACAAATCATGGTCATAGCCTGAGAAATGTGTTACCTCATCACTTATATATCTCATTTTATTATATTTATAGGTCGCTATAAACACTTGTCATACTTTCAAAAATAAAATAACTCAAATTTAACCACATACAAATCAAGTGAAAGTTAGTAGTAATAATTAATATTGTAATTTTAAGCATTTCTAATTAACAGAAAAAAGCCTCAGATACATAGCTAAAACACAAAAATCAATAGCATAACATATCTAACTAAAATTAATGAAATAGAAAATAAAAATAAAAAAGAACAGGAACAATTGATATAGTAAAGAAAGAATGAAAAAAGAAATTATATAGTAACAATGAAAAAGATTTGAGATACATATCTAAAACATACAATTACCTAAATGAAGAAAGAAGAAAGGAAAAAGAAAAATTAAAAACTTGAAAGAGAACATATGATGAATGGGAGTCTTCATGAAACTAATTTATAAAGGCAAAGTAATAGAATACCATAAGACATGATAAACATACAAATTAAAGCTTGGAGGTTATGGACATGAACATAATGGAAGTTATGAATATTATTAAAGATAAAAATTAAAGGTGTGAATCATGTGTAATTACTTATTATAAATATATTTAAATAATAAAAAATAAATACTTACAATATTAAAAGATGTTGTCATTTTGTAATTACAAGAAGGTGAAAATAAATAAATAAATAAATTTATTAAGAGTTTATATTAAAGAGATGTGAGTTATGAATAACTAGAGAAATAGACCGTGCTTCGCGTGATTTTTATCATATTAATAATTTTAAATTATTCAGAAATAAAATAAATAAAAATTTAGTGGTACATTCATATGCTAACTATTTTTTGTATATAATTTATTAAATCATTAGATATTGATATTAAATGAATATTATTTTTTATTGAGATATATTAAAAAAAGAGATAAAAGAAAGAGAGTATGTGTAAGTGAAAAGTCAATTCCACTTTATCCCCGTAACATTTAAGAGTTTGAAAATATATTCCCTTCACATAGAATATGTTCTTGATGTGATTTTGACGTTTGAAAAATATTTATAATTAATCTCAACTGAGATATATTTTTGAAGATGTAAAAATAAGTTAAGCTTTAGACTTTGTATTTGTGCACAAATCTAATGAATTTATTTTCTTTCAATTCGGTTCTTAGAAGGTTACTAAATGAATGGTGGAAATTTGTTTATCTTTTAACAAAAGATAATGATGATACTCAAGTTTAGCTAATTTTTTATTTTGATTTAAAGAAAAAAATGATATATAAGAGGTTATTGTTTGCTTTCATTATGTAGAGAAAAATCGTTTGGATTGATTTGTATGTGAATAACTAAAAATTGCAACAATGTGTCAATTAAAATTGCCCTAAATAGTTTCATTAAATCTTAGCTAATGAAATAGTTAAGATACTAAGCACTCATCTATTGTTTGCATTGTGAACTTCAAAAGACAATTTATTTTTTGTTGTATTCAAAGTCATAACATATTCTCATCCATTTTCTCATAATTTTGGACTTTCCCCTCATTTACTATTCTAAAATATTTTTAAAAATCTCTTTCTTTATCATTCGCATTTATTACATTTATTTATTTCTTTAAAGAGACTGTGAAACGGCTAAGTACATAATGTTGCAATTAATTTTTTCAATTAATCATTCTTCACCTCAAGTATAATCAGTTTTTCTATGATACTTGATCACTGATAATTAATTGGTCAATCCTTTTCTCTTCTTAATCATATTTTTTTTTATATATTTTTTTTTTTTTTTTTTTTTTTTTTTTGAATTCTCATTTAAGTTATTTTTTTTTCTTAAATGTCAAATAATAATGGTTATTGCGGTCCCTAAATATATATATATATATATATATAAAACAGTATGACTCAATTTTTTTTATTTAAATAGGAATAATATTTATGTGAGTTTAAGATGTCATAAAAGTATTTATTAAATAAATAAAGTTATAAACGTGAAAGCTTTGGAAATTATGGATATTACTAAAATTAATTAAGAGTAGATGTTATTAAGATGAAAAAAATTGAGTTATATAGATGGTTTTTTTTATGAAAAATAATTCAGAAAAATGAGAGAGAAAAATCATACAAGAAGAAAAAAAAAAAGATAAATAAGAATAAAGGCTATAGAGAGGTATCATATCACCTTGTATATGCCGCTTCTTTATATACATATATAAATTAATCAAAAAAATGTATTTTGATGTATGTGATTATTTTTCTTTAAAAAAATTAAATTATTAAAAAAGTATATTTTGACGTGTGTGATTATTTTCTTTAAAAATAAAATGTAAATTCTAATCTTAAGGAAAATAAATTAAGCCAACAAATATTACCTCCATAGATCCATCATGTTACTCGGGGTTTGGGCCACAGGTGGCAAAAGAGTTTTAAAATGAGGTGTTGGTGGCACAAGTCTTAATTATTAGTTGGAGATGACAATTACATTATTATGTATTAAGAAAGTTGGAAAAGTTTTAAAATAACCCACAAGTTTTTAAATTTACACTTTGATCCCAATGTATACCTAAAATAACGGGAAACGGAGGGGAAAAAGGCGTCTTTCTCACTCTTCTCATCCATTGTTGTTTTCTCTCTCATAGCGATTTTTGTTGTTAATTGTTTCTGTTTCTGCTGCTTTATTCATCATCTTCTACTTCATCTTTTTCTTGTCGATCATTTGTTGTTGTTGTTGTTGTTGTTGGTACAGCGGTACTGCTGCGATCTGACCAATTTCTTAGGTCAAATTTTGTTTACTACATCACTTTCCACTTTGGCATTACTTCATAGGTTACTTTGGTAAGTAAAATTATGATTTTTATTCGTATTTCTCATCTGGGCACACTTCTGTTTTTCCAACAATGGATAGAACCCCGATTATGAATCCAGCATAAGTGCCCACAATTTAAACAGATCAATCATCTGGTGCATCAGATGAGTAATCTGTTGCATCAGACTATTTATCTGTTGCATCATCGTATTATCTGTTGCATCAGACGTATTATTTGTTGTATCAGGATGTTTATCTGTTGCACCAGACTAATTATCTGTTGCATCAGAATATTTATCTATTGCAACGAATGATTAATCTATTTGAAACAACACAAATCAACCCCTGCCACAAACCCAACAGATAAATCTTGCTATTGCTATTGGATTATAAATTACTCCTTTTTACGTCGAATCGTCGAAATATTTGTTGAGAAGATAATAAACAGAATGAAAATTAAATATGGATTAAAACGTCAAAGATCAAACATAATTTATTTATTAAACAAATAAAAATACACATAATAGATTAAAAAAATTACAGCCTAATTATTATTATTATTAGCATCATCATCATTGCCAGCCGGCCAATCTTCAACCGGAAGTAGCAAGGCCCTCCTCAGCCTGCGTATCTAGCGGAGCATTCTTGATCTAACTCCTCCCAATTTCCATTGCAGATCACAAAGTTGATTCCGAAGTTCATTCACGGCGTCTTGCAGAAAAGCAACGTCCCACACTGGGTCAGCCATAATCTTATCTTCTAGAGTGTAATATGAAAGACGAGATGCAATAAATAAATAGAGTGTGTATTTGAATGAACGATTGAGTAAGGACAGGCCTATTTATAGAGGATTGAATTTGAATGAGAGGCAAAAAGATGCGACTATTCACCTCCATACATTAATTAAATTTTTGATTAAATTAAGAAAATAAATATTGTGATATAAGTCATGACTTTTTAGATTATTATTATTAATTAGTCTTTCGAAGAACCGTTTTTATTGAGTTGTGGCAACAGATTCTATAGCTGTTGCATCAGATAACACATCTGTGACAACAAATATATTATCTATTGCAACAAATATAAAATATGTTGCATCAGATAACATATATGTTGCAACATATAATCTAAATGTTCGCCTCCATTTATTAATTATATTTTTTATTAATGTGAAAAGTAATGAATTAATTAAATTAAGAAATATTGTAATAAGTCATGACTTTTCAGATTATTATTATTAATTAGTTCTTTCCAAGAACTGCTTTTATTGAGTTGTGACTCGATATAGGTTACATCAGATAAATCATCTGTGACAACAGATATATCATCTGTTGCAACCATAGTGAACCTGTTGCATCAGATAATTTAATTGTTGCAACATATAATCTACTTTTTTTTTAAAAATAACTATATCATCATA
>NC_061111.1:143700115-143738524 GCF_002878395.1 Capsicum annuum
CATCTGTTGCAACCATAGTGAACCTGTTGCATCAGATAATTTAATTGTTGCAACATATAATCTACTTTTTTTTAAAAATAACAACTATATCATCATATCATTAATCCAAATTCGCTTACTTTTTTATTTTATAAATAAAATAAAAATACCTTTTCAAATTTCTTAATAAAATAATAATCATTTTATTATATAATAAATAATTTAAAAAATAAATTCAAAAATAAAAATGGTGAAAAATCACTATCAGTTATTAAAATTGTGGTTATAAATTGTGTTTATTATTTATTTTCTTATTATTTATTTGCGAAATATTTTTCATATTGAATAATCGGAACTCCGAGTCATGTCTTTCTCTTTTCACCCTCTCAGTAACAACAATAGCCCTTTTTTTATTAATAACCGTCAGGTGCAACATATAATCGATCTGTCATAGCAGATTAACCTCTAACTGTTGATACAAATTGCTACTCAATCCCTACCACCAACCATCGACATGTTGAGAACAAGGAATAAACAGAATGATTATTATTAATTACTAAATAAGAATTAAAAATTCAAAGTCAACAACAAAATGAAATGAAAACATGAATGTTCATAGATTTTTGAATCCCTTGGGCAGATTTGATATACAAAAGAAGGAAAATAATTGCTAAAATAAAAAACATTACCTAATTATTATTACTACTGTTATTATTATTGTCAATCAGACATCTTTCATTCATCCGACAGCCTTGCTCCGAAGTCAGCCAAATATCTCTCTGGAGTTCATCAATCAAACTGCTTTTGAAGTTCACGCAAGGACTCGATATGAATATTCTTGTACGAATCTAGATCATCCATATTTGTAAGGAGGGACCTATTTATAAATTATTGTATCTCGAAAAGAAAAGAAAATTGCTTTAAAATAAATCTAACAGATGGGTAATCTGTTACAAAATATATTCTTTCTGTTAGATAACTGACAATCTTTTTACAACAGATGTATATATCTATTTGACTTCTGCAACAGGTTGATCACTGTCGTAACAGATATTTGATTGACAATATAAATAGATGTGTCATCTGTTGCAATAAGCTAGTCATCTGTTTATTCAATTTAAGCCATAGATGGGCTAGGAAGAATAAGGTGCGTGCAGATGGATCCACTATCATATGTGTGGGAGTTAAGTATGTATTACTGATAAGATTACCGAGACAACACACACAAAGTACAATGTTTTTGTGAATGCAGTTTTTAACCAATTAGGCATTGATCATTCAAACAAGATCCTGCATTATACCGTTAAGTTTGATGGGTTTGAAATTGATAAGGCTGAGGACCTTATAAAGATGGTGCAGATACCCTATTACGAATTACTGACGGTTGGTGCTCGTCTTTATGCGTGTCAAGTTTTGAGAAAGGAACAATATTTGTCGTCACTCAGAGAACCAATAACGATTGGACTTAACTTTAAGTGTGCATTGGACCCTTAGAGGGCCCTCGAAGCCTCGCATTACATCAAACAAGAATGGAAAACCAATATAGTTATTGCCCTGGCCAAAATTTATATGGTTGGGTTGCTCGCTTGGATTGATGATTATATGCCAGAAGGTGCGGTAGGAGAATGCTTTCGAGGGAAACTGGGTTGTTGATCAAAGACTATATCATCTGAGAGCTAATTGAAGAAGAGAAACAGGGTAGAAAGTAACTTCTAACGAATCTGGCCGATGGAATTATCTTAACATATGCAAAATCTGAATCAAATGCAAATATGAAAGTGTATCCGATAATGTAATTTCATCTGTTATGTCTCTGAAAGAAAAACAATGCAAATGGACACTTTTCTAGGGAGCTGCATGGTTGGGATTATCATCTAGGTATAAAATAAGAGAAGACCAACCAAGCATTCTCACGGGCATCGAGGGTAGAAATGATGTTTAGCAAGTCTAGAAAACTTACGCCAACAACAACTGCAGTGAAAATAAGAAAACTAAGCGAAGGCGGCAACTTCTAAATTTTAAATTTCTTCCCATCTTCTTGTTTGTATTTTCGATCAAGTCCACTGCCGTTGACCTGATTGGAACCACAAATGATATTGAAAAACAAATAGAGTATCATTGCTTCTTTAGCAATATGGTTATAATTGATTGTGTTTTCTTGCCTTGACATGCTTTCAACATTCCTTGGAGAAGATCAGATACTTTCGGTAGTATATGAATCCCGATAATTTTCAAGCCTGCCTCTATCTTGTTGATTCTGTATTTAAGCTAGTCGTTACCGTCTTCGAAGTTGGTAAGGAGTTCCTTGTCTCTTGTGAGCTCGATCAGGAACACTACCTTCAAAGTTGTGGCATTCTAGAAGCCCTTCAGAACACTTTCTCTTCAGAAGCTTTAAATAATACATGGAGGGTCGCTGTGTTTGTTTTAGGTCAAAATGTGTTGATGCATGTTGAAGATGTGGTCCCAACAGTTGAACAACACACTTTTATCGAGCGTTGCTCCATGTATCTTGCCCAACCAATTTGATAAATTAGTAAGCATGGAGTTACGTAACATGTGATTTAAACCGGCTCTACCAAGCCTATCAAACGTTACGTAACTCCAAGCTCATTACCCTATCAAAATAATATGCTCGAGTTAGTACACATAAAAAAAAAGCCCAATCTTTCAGCCTTTCTGCTGATCACTCTTCTCCAATATATATGACAAGGGGAGCATGTGTCACGCCCCAAAATCCCATCGGGTCGGACTGGCACCCGAAGCCGAGAAGGCCCGGGAGAACCCGTTCAAATACCTGTACTTTCACTTACATGTCACCAAAAAAAATTGGACAGCACTTCGTTGCATATAGAAAGGTCTAATTACCTGTATCAGCACAACACGCACAAATATATATATATAATACTTGGCCGTCGGGGCCACCACATATACAAATATAACGTTACTATATAAACTTCCATGACTTTACCCTTCCTTATGTCTACAAAGCCTCTAGGATATACATGACATAACTAGGGTCGGGACAAACCCCCGTCCACACGTGACTCATGTACAATAACAAAACATAAGGAACCGACTCGGAAAGCTCCGAAGCAAACTGGAGCTCACCAACAATAGCTGTATGACCTGGCTCCTACTTGTGCGGTGTATGAGTTGAGGTACCTGTGCCTGCAGCATGAAATGCAGGTCCCCCGTGAGGGACGTCAGTACGAAATATGTACTGAGTATGTAAAGCTGTAAATAATCACATATGATATAGGAGCTCAATAGAAATCAAAAACAAGTGAATAAGTCGTAATAGGAGTGGGCCACACTTACTAGAACTTGTGACAACCTGTACATTGTATTTATTCAATCACTTTACCTTCGTTCTTATCGTCTTTGTAATCATTACTGTACTGTACTGTGACCATTAGGATGCCTCCAGTACATATCAACTGGGACCGACCCATGCTAGGCTTATGCCCCTGGGATACCACCCATAAACACATGAAATAGGGATCGACCCATGCTAGGCTTATGCCCCTGGGATACCACCCGATAAGAGAGAACTTTCATCACTTAGTTCAATTAATCTTTGAGATTGTTATTTCGGTCGTCACCACATTTTTGATACCTTGAAACAATGATACATCAATAGGAACCAAGTAATAGACCTTCTATACAATAACGATGTAATAAGGACTCATTGGTACATCAACAATATGTTTCAGAATCATCAATATCACAATAATGAAATAAGAGCCTTTTGGTATATCAATGAACATTTTGACACTTTATAGGATGGAAACAACTTCGTTGGTAACGTAGAACAATACATGTTTTTGGACAACCTCGGAATCTTACTTGATGGAACATTGGTGTTTTCATGCCAAAGAACATTGTTAGAGTATGCTTTACATACCTCGTTGTAGATTCAGCTACCAATTCAACACAACTTCCCGCCTTTACAAATCACTTATCTACAATGAAATGTTTGGCATCTAGTATTAGCAACCCAACACCACAATTCTCTTCCATAATTCCATACTACCAATATTTGCAAAACATTCCAAAAACCAACTTGAACAATAGGTTTATGTGTGTATATGTATATAATCATCATCTCAATACCACATCATCAATACCACATCATCACCCCAAATTCCTTCACAATTTAACATAATCCAACCATGCACAAGAATAATCCAACATCATTTCCAATCATCTTTCAACAACAATCAAATAACATACTTCTTATGCTCACATGCATATATGTATATATATACATATCCATATAAATAACACCAACATAATTTACATCCTTACCAAAAAAAATGGCCCTTTTGATTTCGAAGTCCTGTTGGCACAAATAAGGGGTGCTTCTCGAAGCCCTTGAGACGGTGAACACAACTACGGAATCAATTTGGATTTTCTACGGTTGAATCACAAGATAATTGGAGTTGAACTTAGGCTAGGGTTTCTTATTCTTCAATGATTTGGATGATAAATGGTGGATATAAGGCTAAGTATATGTATATAATGACCAATTTTCGTCCATGAGGTGATGAAAAATGACCATATTGCCCTTAAAAATTTAAGTAAATCCGAATCTGTCCATGGTGGACTGTTTTGATAGGCTAAAGTAAATCGGCCATAACTCTTTGCTCCGATATCGGATTTGGGTGAAATTGGTATCGTTAGAAAGATAATTCAAAGGTATTTCATTTAATATAAATTAATCCACCCAGTTCGTCCTGTACAAGTAGTTATGATCGTTTGAAGTTGACCCTAAAAATCTGTTTTGAGAGGCTGAAGTAAAACGAGTATAACTCCTTACTCAGATGTTGGATTTGGATGAAACCAATTTCATTGGAAAGAAGACTCAAAGATATTTCTTTTGATATATGGTAGCTCAACCAGTTCATTATATTGAGGGAGTTATGATCGTTCAAATTTGACCCAAAAAACTGGCAGGCCTCAGTAGTTTCCTGCACATTTTACTGTTCACATCCCGGCCACCGTTTTAAAGTTTCGAACGAGCTCGCTTATATCCGAAACTTATCCGTTTTTGGAAATCTTTATATCGTTGGAAAGCTTATTCAATAACCTTCGTATGGAACGATCGACGGGAAAATTCCGATATAAATAAAGTCGATTCCTATACACCTATAATCAAACTATACACTTGAAACCATCTCAAAATAATCAATACTCATACTTAAACTCATATATACCTAACTTAGGATCAATACATATACCCCAACACATATAACAATGACTAATGCACGTAATTAAGTACGGGGTGTTACAGCATGTCTGGCGATGGTGTAGACTTTTGCGTAGCAGATATCTTGTCATCTATATTGGAGAAGAGCAATCAGCAGAAAGGCTGAGAGATTTAGCTCGTTCGATTTGTGCACTAACTTGGTCATATTTTTTTGATAGAGTAATGACCTTAGAGTTACGTAACGTTTGATAGGCTTGGTAGAGCCGATTTAGATCACACGCTACATAACTCTATGCTTACTAATTTATCAAATTGGTTGAGCAAGATGCATGGAGCAACGCTAGATAAAAGTGTGTTGTTCAACTTTTGAGACCACATCTTCAACGTGCATCAACATATTTTGACCTAAAACAAACACAGAGACCCTCCATGTATTATTTAAAGCTTCTAAAGAGAAAGTGTTCTGAAGGGCTTCTAGAATGCCACAACTTTGAAGGTAGTGTTCCTGATCGAGCTCACAAGAGACAAGGAACTCCTTACCAACTTCGAAGACGGCAACGGCCAGCTTGAATACAGAATCAACAAGCTGGAGGCAAGCTTAAAAATTATCGAAATTCACATACTACAACAAGCATCTGATCTTCTCCAAGGAATGTTGAAAGCATGTCAAGGCAAGAAAACACAATTAATTATAACCATATTGCTAAGGAAGCAATGATACTCTATTTGCCTTTCAATCTCGTTTGTGGTTTCGATCAGGTCAACGACAGTAGACCTGATCGAAAACACAAACAAGAAGGCATGGGATGAAATTTAAAATTTAGAAATTTACCGCCTTCGCTTAGATTCCTTATTTTAACTGCAGTTGCTGTTGGCATAAGTTTTCTAGACTTACTGTACATCATTTCTACCCTCGATGCCTGTGAGGCTTCTTTGTTAGTCTTCTCCTATTTTCTATCTAGGTGATAATCCCAACCACGCAGCTCCCTAGCAAAGTGTCCATTTGCATTGTTTTTCTTTCAGAGACACAACAGATGAAATTATATTATCGGATACACTTTCATATTTGCACTTAATTCAGATCTCGCATCTGTTAAGATAATTCCACCGGCCAGATTCCTTTGAAGTTACTTTCTACCCCGTGTCTTTTCTTCAATTAGCTCTCAGATGATATAGTATTCCATCAACCACCCATTTTCCTTCGAAAGCATTCTCCTACCGCACATTCTAGCATAAAATTATCACCCCGAGCGAGCAACCCAGTCATATAAATTTTGGCCAAGGCAATAAATATATTGGTTTTTCGTTCTTATTAGATGCAGTGCTAAGCTTCGAAGGCCCTCTAAGGGTCCAATGCTCCCTAAAAGTTAGTCCAATCGCTATTGAATCTCTTTATAATGATACAAAAATTAGATCCCTTCATAATGCTTGACAAATAAACATGAGCAACAACTGACATTAAATCTTAACAGGCTATCAGAACCATATTCATGGTCCCTCAGCCTTATCAGTTCGGACCTACCAAACTTAACTGTAAAATTATAGACATCTTGTTTGAACGATCTATGACTAATTAGTAAAAACATCATTCACAAAATCAATGCACTCTATGTGTGTTTCCACGATAACATTATCAGTAATACATACCTCCCACATATGAAGTGGTTCTATCTACAAGCAGCTTATTCCTTCGATCTCATCTTTACTGCAGCCTCTTGAGATAGTCCGTCAAAAGCTGATCAACTGTCAGATGTCACAAAAAGAACATTGTTCATCTGTTGCTTCAGATATGGAGTCTGTTGCAACAGATGTAGAGTCTGATGGAATACATCAAACCAACCTTTCTGGTGGTTTTATTTGTTCCAACAGTTTCTCCATCTGTTGCAACATCAATAACAACATAAACATCAACAAAAAAGAAACAATATTTGTTCCAACAACATCATCAACAACAAAGAAGCAACATCCTTTGTGCTAGAACAATCAACAACACCACAAGTTCCAATAACGCCAACCCCACCAACAACATCAATAACTGCATCAACAATAATGAAACAATCAAAATACATACAAAAAAATGATACTACCAACAAGGCTTTTAAACTTCTCTCAACAGATGACTATTTTTTCATATTGTAATAAAAATTCTTGGATTATTTATTCAACACTTACAAGTTCCTTAATTTTTTTTTAATAAATATGATATGGGTAAATAGTAATTAAATAAAAAATAGATATAAATAACATGCAAAGAAGAAGACGAGAATGAAAGAGCAACAATGAACCATACCTTAATATAAAAAAGGAGATCAAAACAGAAATTTAAGTCTAGAAAAGATATGGATGGATTTAGATCCAAAAACATCTTTATGAGAAGAGAAGAGAGAAGAGAGAAAAAGACTGTGACACTAAAGAGGAGAGAGAAAAATATGAGAGTTGAATAAAATAAACTGCAGCTGAAGGAAGAGATGAGATAATTTTTATAGATGTATTGTGTACGCAGACGTGGTGGTTTTCAATATTCATTAATTAATATCCATTAATTTCATTAATAATTTGAGGGGCACGAGGAAGACTAAGACTACTGTCATTGAAAAGACAAGATAAGACTGCTCAATAAACTCACTTTTGAGATATCCAAAAAATATTTTTTGCCGCCTTTAGTAGTAAGTACTACTACTTGATATTATCTATTCGGACCAGAAGCTTCTTGATTTAAAATTAAAAGAGATAAAAATATTTTTAAATAGATATGTCATCTGTTGCAACTTATATAAATATCTGTTTAGAAATTCGAACAGCTCAGTCATCTGTGACAACAGCTAAAAATGTTCATTTGATAATTAATAAAATCATATATGTCATCTGTTACAACGGATATAAGTATTTTTTTGAAAATTTCCAATAGCTTAGTCGTTTGTTGCAACAGATTCATAGCAATTGGTTTAGGTGGAACTAGGGATGAATGAGTGAGCTCGCAGGGTCAACTACAAATCCAATCGAGTCTTTCCAATTGCATGGCGTTGGTATTGCGTTCATCTCGACCCAGTCATCGATCGATTACTCTGAGTTGAAATAAGTTCTCATCAACTCAATGTTAGGATAGTGATAGTACCTAAGTTGATTTAGGTGGAACTAGGGATGAATGTATAAGCTCGCAGGGTCAACTATAAATCCAATCGAGTCTTTGCAATTGCATGGCACTGGTATTGCGTTCATCCCGACCCGAGTCATCGATCGATCACTCTGAATAGAAATGAGTTCTCATCAACTCAATGTTTTAAAAACTATATCTTTTAAAATTTTCAAAATTAATTAAGATCAATTCAGACCACATTAGCAATTTCAAAACTTGTCATTCTTTTTCAAAATTACAAATCAACCCATACAAATCATCTATTTGTGCGAAAAACTTTTCATTTCAAATCTTAAGTTCTCGCTCTTCTCTTTCTCTCCCGGGGTGTCCTCTCCTGCTCAACAATACAAATAATACAAACAACAACTACTCAATATATTGCTCAACCCTTCAAAACAGGTCTATTTTCTTCTCATTTACGACTATATATAGTTATTTTTTCGACTTCATTCCGGCTTGCATCTGTTGTTTTCTCTATCTTCACATGTAACAAAGTTCGAGAAGAGTTATACATTTGTTCTTTATTCTGAAAAATAGGGCTTTTTAGTTAATGATAAAAAAGAAGACTTTTAGTTGTATTATCTTCGAGAATGGGTTAACAATTTTGAGTTTTGATGTTAAAAAAGTAGGAAGCACCCGAGAAAACCCTAGTTTTTCTCTCAGTGTTTTATTGACTGTAGTGGTATTATTGGATGGTGTTTGTGGTGTTGTTTGTGGCTGTTGTTGGTGGTGTTGATATTATTGTTTTTTGGCGGTGGTGTCGGTGGTCTTGGTGTTGGTATTGGTGGCATTGGTGGTGGTCTTGGTGGCATTGGTTGTGGCATTGATTATGGTGGTGGTGGTCCATCTGTTGCAACGGGTGGAAGATCTGTTGGGAGATATTAAATAGGTATTCAAATAGATTCCCCATCTGTTCCAACTGATGGGTTATCCATTGGAGTATTTTCTTGTAATGTGACAAAGAATAATTTATTGAAATTTCTCCACCTGTTGCAACAGATGAAATATCTGTGGGGAGATATTAAATAGGTCCTCAAATAGATTTGAGTTCCCCATCTGTTCCAACTGATGGATTGTCCATTGGAGTATTTTTTTTGGTTATGTGGTAAGAATAATTTATTGAAATTTGTCTCATCTTTTTAAAAAAATTATGCAGACATCAAATGTAATGTGTTTTTTGTTTTTCTTTTGTTTGTAGTTAAAAGATGTCTCCCAAAAGAAAAGAAACAGAAAGTGGAGAAAGTGGATCAACTTCCGATCACCAAGCAAAAAAGGCTAGAGTACAGAGAGATTCGGAGGAACTTCCAGAATAATCTCAGTCAGGGAAAAATGAAGCCGAGGAAAGTAATAACTCCTTCTTACCAATGGGGCATGAAATAATATCGAAATTCCAGCATGATTCTGTCAAAACCATTAGTATTGACAAGTTTTGAGTTGCGATACCGATGAATAACCCTAATGCAGTATTTGGTGATCTTATACTTAAATGTCAGTTGGGGAAACCTTTTGACGAACTTAGGAGTATTATGAAGAAGGAAAACATAGATGGACTTTTTAAGAAGAGCTGCTTTGCACACTTTCTTGAGCTGTCTGGGTCCCACCCTTTCCATTTTCTAATGATCATGGTATATGACCTTCTCAAGTGTAGGATCATGTATGCAAGGGATGATGGAGGTCTGAAGGAGGGCAGAAATAAGATGGATGAAGTCTGGATCAACTACTGTGGCATGCCGGTTTGTTTTGGATTGAAAGAGTTTGCCATTGTGACGGGCTTGAGATGCGATCGTCCAGAAGAACCTGCCATCAAGAAAAAACCCCACAAAGGGTCCAACAAACGCAAGGTAAAAAAAGATGAGTTGTTGGGCATTGTTGGACCTAGCTATAAAGTGAAGGATTTGATAGCGGATCTCAAGAATAAAGACATACCAAAGCACTATAGGGAGAAATTGTGCTTAGTTTGGTTTGTCCATTCCGTTTTATTGGCAAGAGACATCAAGAACGTCATAGAACGTGATTTGTTGGCGCTTGCTGATGATTTTGAGAGATTCAACGATTATCCCTGGGGCTACGACAGCTACTACTTGACTGTCAAATATTTACTGAAAGAGCTAAAGCCAAAGACGACCACATTATACGGCTTTCCTTGGGCTTTCATGGTAAAATTGATCACTATTTTTAAACATTCATTAATTTATATTGAATATACTTGTGACTTTTTTTTTGCTTGCTTTTTGTTTACAATTTTTAGGCTTGGACATGTGAAGCCATTCCTCTCCTCCGAAAGCATTTCACGGATTACCCAGATAAGGTTTCTCATCCAAGGATCCTTAGGTGGTTGGCTACAGTAGAGAGCAACAAAAAAAATATTAACGAGGTTGATCTCTTTAACTCTCCGAATGATGCAGTATGTTTTCTTTCAACTAAAATAATTTGCCTCAAAGAAAGATATTGAAATAGATATTCCATCTGTTGCAAGAGATTACCCGTCAACTGTAACTAGTGCAATGGGTAATCTGTTGCAACAGACGATCCATATTTTGCAACAGATTAACCATATGTTGCTCTGTTCTCTAAACCCTACTCAACAGATTACCCATGTACTGTAAATTATGCAATAGATGGGTATTCTGATGTAATATATTATTAATATATTTCAACATACAGATCAACTGTTATGGTTGCTAGATCGTCTATTGCATAAGTTGACTGTGTTAACATAACCCGAGCCCCATGTAACCCAACTGACTTCAAATTATTATTATATGATTTAAATTTCTTCTGTCATTTTTTATAGGTTGTGCATCCTTGGATCGTGCCTACCATTGATGATCTGGGGATGAATTTTTTTCTTACTTTGGGTCTTGTTGATACAAAAGAAAACCCAATGATGGAGTTAATAAAGAAGGAATTGGATGGAGCAACATCCATAAGAAGAGCAGTTAGGCAAGGTCAGTCTAATGTTGAAGCTCTTCACGACCTAACTCAAACTGCAACAGATCCGGGTGCTTCTTCTGGGGGTGTTGCTGGTGGAGTTGTTTGTGATGGTGGTAGCCATCCTGCTTATGCTTCTGCTGCCAGTCATGATTATGAGCATGTTCGTGCTCAGTAAAAAATAAATATGTTTGAAAATATCCCTTGCACAGGTCCTCCCTCTCACCCCTACATTGGTTCCTCCCACCCTTACAGTGGTCCCTTTCACCCCTTCTCACCCTCATGTTCTCATTACAAATGCAAAGTGTGCAAGGAAAAAGAGGATAAACTCCTTGACAAGCTAGAGGCTATTGCTGAAGCTGCCGAGGAGTTGAAATCTAGGAGGGGTGTCATACCATCCAACGAGGTGAGAGAGCCATGCACTCCTACAGTGGAGGTTAGGAGGAAGAGAATAAAAATTAGACAAATTCTCTCCGTTTTAAAATCAGCAAAAAATGTAACTCCCCCCGCTCCAATAGTTGTTGAAGTTCAGGAGCCGCCGAAGAAGGTGGACATATTTACGGCGCTTGGCAAGGAGAAGAAGAAGGAACTGGAAGAATTAATCAAGATGAAGGTTCAAAAAGAATGCACCATGCATTCATTTGTCGCCAAAGACTTCTTGAATATGACAAATATGTGCGTGTGGTACGAGGACAAGGAAAGTTTACTTTTGCTAACCTACCCTTCCAATCTACTCCATGAAGAAGAATCTACGCAGCAGATGTGCAATCTATTGCAATAACTTGGTATTCTGTTGCAACATAATACACATATGTTGCATAAGTTGCGTTGGCTGGGTAATTTGTGAACTGATTCAGAGAACCCTCTGCATCAGATTCTTTCCACTGTGTTTTTATTCTTTATAATTACTAACCTATTTAAAAATTATCTTCTTATACCACAGTATGTTTGATCAAATTCTCTGCCTTATGAGGGGCAGGCAATTAGCGTACCCAGATGCTTATGATGCTGCTGATAGGATAATGGACCTCAACTTCTACAATAATTTCAAAGATAGGTACATTGATCTTCATAATCTAGCTGATTTCGGTAGCTTGGGATTTGATCAATTAGTTTCTACGTTCCAATGGGATAAAGAAATGATTAAATATGTTAGAGGGAAGAGGCCATATCCACAGGGCAAGAGCTGGAACAAGGCAAAGAAAATTCTTGCAGTCATGAACATGGATATCACCCATTTTCTCACTGTTGAGATACTACTATACGAGGAAAATATTAAGGTTTATGACTGCAACTTACCTGTGTTTAGCGAGAAGATGTTTTTAACCCACATGCAACCACTCTTGAAGTTGTTGCCCAAGTTGTTGACGTAGAGTAAGCTGATGGATCATTTGCTGGCTGAAGTCTTGGTGAAGGAATCATGGATTTTTGAAGGTCGAAATAAGAACATTCAGCTCCCAAAAAATACAATCGGTGCAGCGTGCGGGCCGTACTCACTTGCGTACATGGAGTGTTTGCTGACCGGCACACAAATAACCGGTATGTGTGACACCATTGTGGGAAATATGCAATGGGTTTGGGCATATGGGGTACTAACTAAATGGTTGGAGCCCACGTATAAAAAAGAACATGTACAAAGACAGAGACGAACACGATAACAAATTTTTATTTCAAGCCAATTCACTATACATATAGGGGCAGTAATTTTTATGTCTGGCAAAGTTGAATTTTTATAATGCAACAGATTTTATATCTGTCGTAACAGATATAGTACCTGTTGTGATAGATTGATTATCTGTTGGAATAGGTTGGTCATCTGTTGCGTTATGCAGATGTTCCCTATCTGTCTGTCGCAACAGATTTACGATTTGTTGCAACATATAACTTATTTGTTGCAACTGATCAATAATCTGTTGGAGGAAATAAAAAAAGTAGGAAGACCTGTTATATAATTTTCAGCAGATGACCTATGTGTTGTATCTCATGTTGTAACATATGTATAAATCTGTCTGATAAGATATATCATCTGTTACAGCAGATGTATTATCTGTTGCGATATTTGAATCTAGTACTCCATTTCAATTAACATGTTCAAAACTCATAATTAATTACATTCATAGACAGAATAAAATAAATCGAAGCCTTCAAAAATTACATGAAATAAAATAACTCAACAAATAAAGAAAATGTAAAAAATATTATTATGAGTACAAACGATCTACTCTACAAATAGATCAACAAGTTAAACCAAGGAGGATAGGTTATTACATTGACAGACTCGAGCTATAAAGATCTAATTAATATGGACAAGTTGTTCTTTATCCAGTGCTATGGAATTTAACTTTGGTCGTCGTGAATCTTTAACGGCGGTTGCGTACGGCTTCTGAGCTTTCGCTTCTCCATATTTCCATAAAAGAGCAGCATATCTTTTACGGAGTAATCCAGCATCAAGTCCATCATTTGGTACTTGTAATCCATCGCTCAAATACTCGGCATAGGCGGCAACAAAAGGACCGCAATCCCTACGTTATAAAAAAATAGATAATCCATATCTTGAAGTTCATGCAAGCGTTATGAAATTTGTGAAATGAAACTAAATCATGACACTTAAACTTACAGGCTACCAATGGTTTGTTGAGAGATTCCGTCAGCATATTGTACATTAAATGGATTAGCCATTTTATCCCAGTATGCTTCAATCATCGATCAATCAGTACAAACCTTTTGATCTAAAAAGCCACTCATATCAAGGTAAGTAGGCAATATTTTGGCCAGCTTTTGTATCTCAAACGATGGCCCGGAACGTCTCCTTCGCGACATCGAGTCATAAACTTGGATGCGCCTCTCTTTTAGAACGACGACAGCCAACACCCAATGGAATTCATCACCACAATTGATTGGGATATACATTTCGTCGACCAAATACCAAGGTAAGCCAGCCGGAATGCTAAAACCCTTGATGATGTTGATTAAGCATTCCTCATTTTGGAAAACTTCCGGCTGCTGTTGACAATACCTATCATTGGCATTATTGATGTAAACTTTGTACAAATAATGGCCTGCTGTGTATCTGTATTGTTCTTGTGTTTGGAACTTGGCCTTCTTTCGAAGGTAGTAAAAAATGACATCGATGTGCTGCACATATTATCAAATATTTCGAATTACGTGACAAAAAAATCAATACGCAAGTGCAATTAAATAAAGTATTAATTAGTAGTAATATGTATGACCTTTAAACCTCATTATTCCAGCAAGTTTGGGGCTGTGACAACAAATAGAACCAATTCTTCATTCCAAGATGTGCAACAACAAAGTCGAACATATCAAAACCAAGACTCGATTCGTTCACTTTGTAGCGCTTGGCATTTTATTTTCTACATGATAATTTATATGTGTTAATGCCAGGTTCTTACAATAAGAATTGTATAAACCAATATCCATAAAATTAATTTATGTACCTGCGGCATGATGCTTTAACAACCCATCGGTAATTCATTCTGAATAGTCGTTGATCAACTGTATTAGTTTTTTTGGAGCCTCGTCCAAGATGTTGAACCCTTCAAACGGGTAATTCTTCCGTTCTCCCAAATTGACAGGCTCCACTTTTTCTTCATCTTTGGAAGCAGTTAATGGATTATCAACTGTCATATTATGCTCTTTGGCAGTAGCTGTGACATCCACCTGAAAAGCCAGAATTGTCAATGCTAAGTAGAGATATACAATAAATTTTCCATCTATTGCAATTGATGATTCTTATGTTGCATCAGATAGATTATCTGTTGGGATAAATTCAAACAGGTAAATCAGAGCAGTACGATAATTTTGAACAGATGACCCATCTGTTGTAACATAAGACTCATCTGTTGAAACAGATAATGAATCTGATGCAACAACTTAGAAAACAGTTACAACAGATGTATACATCTGTTTGATAATTTTCAGCAGATGTATCATCTGTTGAGAAAAATATGTGCTTATTTATTTTTTGGAATAGATGATGTACATTCACCTTCTTCAGCTCATGTTGCTATTTTGTGGCCCTTGCACACTGAACATCGGTGCAAGACAAAGACAGAGGCATTACAATCTTGCTTTTTTGATGATTGATGATGCCTTGGAAGTGTCTTTTCTTCTCCTCTTAGCTGCCTTGATCTCTAGTGGAGTGTCTGGATATGAAATCCTCTTTGATGAAATGACACCCATCTTAGATGTCATTTCTTTTACAGAAGCAGTTAGTGCATTAATAGCATCAATCACTTCATCGTGTTTCGCCTTATAGTCTTGACATTTGCATGAAGAACATTCGCTAGATGAGGCAAAATCTGAAGAAAAATCTGTACAACCATTATGATCATAATCATAATGGCTTGTTGTTTCAAAAACTGTAATAGGAGCATCATTAGCCCCACCCTCCAAAATTATTTTTCTGACGATGGTTGTTGCTCTAAAAAATTCTATTTTTATTCCATCAACGATTTTAGGGTCTGATAAAGTTTGCACAGACCGTAAGTAAGAAAAAATGTCATATTCAAATCTCGGTTGGTCGGAACAAGCCACGGATGGACAATCTAAAATAAATCGGTACATATATTAAGAATGATGATGAAATCATTTAATCATTAATTAAAACAAAAACTTGATTAGAATTGGACTTACTGCTTCCTTGGGGGGATTGAAAAGATTAAGAAATTTTGCATTTTTATCGGTTTTGGCCGACAACCATCTCAGAATTCTTGGACAGGAAACTTCTTCCTGGTAGTTCACTTGTTGTCTCAAATAAGGAATGGCTTCAAATGTCCAAGCCTATAACATAACGCCAATAAATTAAAAGCATTATTGAATAAAAATATGATGAATCATATCATGATAAAAGAAATATTTACCATGAAGGCCCATGGAAAACCATATAAGTTGACTATTTTTGGCGTTAACGGAGTCAACAAATATTCGACAGTTATTTTAAAGCTTTCATAACCCCAAGGATAGCTGTTAAATGCCTCAAGATCCTCGGAGAGATTTATTAAACCGAGTCTTATGTTGTTGTTAACGTCTCTCGCCCAAAGAACATTATATACAAACCAAACCAAGCACAATGATTGTTTGTGCTTCTTTGAAAGTCCTTTACCTTTCAATGCTTTAATCAGATTTTTGTTTTTGAAGCTTGGACCAACAATGGACACCAGGTCATCACGATCACTCGACTTGCCTTTTCTTTTTTGGGGTGTGCAGGGTGCTTTTTTTGGGTCAGAGTAAGTATAACTTAAGAAGGAGAAGGAGGATAACATTTTAGTCCGGTAACTATGGCAAACTCCTCCCAACCAAAACAAACAGGCATGCCACAGTAATTTATCCATACCTCATCCATCTTATCTTTGTTTTCATACATAAACCTACGCTTGAGAAGATCATATACCATTTTCATCTGAAAACGAGCATTGTTGTCCTCCGGCAAATCAAGATATTTCTCAAAGCAGCTTTTCCTGAAATAAGAATCCAATTTTTGTTCTCGAAGTATTTTTCTGAAGGCGTCGAAAGATTTTCCCATGACTGACTTAACCACGAGATCACCCATTAAATCTGTGACACCATCGCACTGCATTCTCACAGGGTAATGATCAATGCTGAAGGTTTTGACCAACTCTTCGATGAAAGGTCTATTAGCATTTGGATCATCTCTTTTAAAAGATTCCTCTTCCCCGTGTTCATTATCTTCTGCTCCTGATTGAGATAACACTTGTAAAGCAAGCTCATAGAGTGGTGGATATAGCTGAGCTGCTGTACTTGTTCCTTTACTTGGACTTGATTCGATTTCTTTTATTTTGGGAGCCATGTTATCTTAAATTAACAGGAACATAACATAGATTATAATTGATTAATGCATAACAGTAATTTAACAGTTCCAACATACAACTAATCTGTTGCACCAGGTATGTTATCTGTTGCAACATATAACCGACCTGTTACAACAGATGAGTAATACGTGGGAACCATAAAAACAACACTATCTATTGCACCTGGTATTTTATCTGATGCAACACATAACTGACCCGTTGTAACAGATGAGTAATCCGTTGGAAATAATAAAAATAGATCACTAATCTGTTACACCAGGTATTTTATCTATTGTAATATATAACTGACCTGTTGCAATAGATGAGTAAACCATTGGAAAGAATAAAAACGAATCACTAATTTATTACACCAGGTATGTTATCTGTTGCAACAGATAACCGACCTGTATGAGTAAATCGTTTGAGTAAACCATTGGAAAGAATAAAAACGGATCACTAATCTGTTGCACCAGGTATGTTATCTGTTGCAACAGATAACTGACTTGTATGAGTAAATCGTTGGAAAAAATAAAAACAGTCATAATCTGTTGTAAAATAAAGAGTAAACCGTTGGAAAGAATAAAAATAGATCACTAATTATTTATCTGTTGGATTAATATTGTTTAGATTTCTTCCAAACAGAAGAGTCGTCTATCACAATAGATGAATGATCTGTTAGATTGTTCACCTGTTGCATCAGATTTTCATAGTTGCATCAGATTTTTAATCTGTTGCATTAGATTTTAAAATAAAGAGTAAAACGTTGGAAAGAATAAAAACAGATCACTAATCAGTTATCTGTTGGATCAATATTGTTTAGATTTCTTCCAAATAGAAGAGTCGTCTATCGCAACAGATGAATGATCTGTTAGATTATTCACCTGTTGCATCCGATTTTCATAGTTGTATTAGATTTTTAATTTGTTGCATCAAATTTTTATCTATTGCATCATATGTTTCATCTATTACATCAGATGTTTCAACTGTTGCAATACCATTTCTACCAAAACAAACAACAAATCAACCCAGCAACACCAATATATCATACACATACATACACACTAAGAATATCAGCTGTGACAAAAAATCACCAACAAATTCGAATCAACAGTACGAAAATGGGAAGAAGAAATACAGAAATTCCAAAAATTAGGGTTTTATTTAGTCCACATTTCAATACCAGAAGAGTAGTTGGCTCAAGTTCCTCTGTTTCTTCATAATTTTTTACCTGTGAAAAAGAAAATGGCAGGACGAAAAACTTGGAGTTGTTGTCGACAGAGAAGTATTCACATCGATTGACGGTTGAAAGTCAAAAATAAACTCGCCCGACTATTTGTCGTCGGAGGTTGAAGGGAGAAATTTTGCAGAACTGTTGGTTGGGAGAAGCTGAAGAGAGAGAGTGGTTGATTAGGATTGAAGAGAGGTGTGGGTTGGGTGGATTTATATTTTTAAAAAGATTAGAAAGTTTTGAAAATATTAATCAAGTCCACAATTAACTTAATCAAGTTTCCTAATGACGTTTGACCCTATCTGTTGGTCAATGTCACCAATCCTTCATTCAAGACTTAAAAGACACCTTTCCTTCAATTTTCTCATGTTACTCCTCAATAAAACTTGCTTCCTACATAACAACAACAACATAAAGCATTGATAATCGTCATAAGTGAATTAACTTCTAATTTGACGTGTGTAAGCATTTTCCTTAGAAATAAAATGTAAATTTCAATATTAAGAAAAAACAACAACAAAACTTTACCTACATAACTCCTCATATTACTTCTCAATAAAAACTTGCTTCCTGCATAACAACAACACATGAAGAAATGATAAATCAACATCTAATTTAATAAGTACATGTTATTTCAATGTAAGAAATTGATCAATATTTCTTGAAAGTTCTACACGTAAAAGAAAAGACAGAAATAGTGATCCGTGCATGTTTTAGATCTACCGATGAATGTGCTTATTTAAGAAAAAAAAGCATCAACAATATCTACAGATATCCATTATAAAACTCGAATTCTTAGACAAAGTAGTCTCATGAATTGAGATATATCATGAAATTAATTATCACATCATATATGTAGAGTAACTTAAAAAATTAAAAAATTATAAAAATAACAAAATAAGCAATTGATTGAATCCAAAATAAGATTAAGATTATAATATTAAGAATACAAAGAAAGGATAATGAAAATTAGGAGAGGAGGAAATCATAGAAATTTTTCTTTTTGAGAGTTTCTTAATACAATTGAATTAACATGCTTTGAATGTATGCAGGCAAACTTTAGTATATAGAGATTCATGTGCTTTTTACTTTTTTCATGTCTGGGAGTAACTTTTACTAGTCCGAAGCTCACAAACCAAAGTGTATGAGCAAAAAGAAGTCCTAGTGTGTATGAATATGTGTCAGGAAGAATGCAAAGGGGTTAGAAATATTTTGTAACATTTATTGAATTTAATTTGATATAATTGTATAGTTATTAGCTTATACTTTAATATCATTGAATGATAATATTTTATGAATTTCTAAAGGAGGAATTTTTTTTTAAAAAATAAAGCTCAAAAAACCCACAAAAAAGATAAATAGTATTTCTTGATTCTTAGGCATGCCACATACGATTGGCTATTGATCTCTTATATATATATATATATATATATATATATATATATAAAAGAGTTTTTGTTGTAAATGTTTCTTCATTAATAAAATATTTAATTATAATAAATTAAGTACTTTAATTAATTTTATAATAAAATAATTAATTTAAATAAGAAAAAAGTTCAATAAAAAAAGAAAAAATAATAAATCATAAAAATAAATACTTACAATATTAAAAGATATTGTCATTTTGTAATTAGAAAAAGGTGAAAATAAATAAATAAATAAATTTATTAAGAGTTTATATTAGAGAGATGTGAGTTATCAATAATTACTCATTCCCACTGATATGTGAAGAGTTTTTGTTTTAAATGTTCTTTCATTAATAAAATATTTAATTGTAATAAATTAAGTAATTTATTTAATTTTATAATAAAATAATTAATTTAAATAAGAAAAAAGGCCAATAAAAGAAGAAAAAATAATCAATTATATATATATAGAGAGAGAGGGAGAGAGGGAGAGAGAGAGAGATTGATATATGATTAATAGAGTTAAATATAGTGACTTTTGAATTTTCTTTAAACACATAAATATTTAAAATGAGAAAAAAACTTAATTAATGATCAAAAATCCCACAAAAAAGATAAATAGCTTTTGGAGCCTCTAAGATATGCCTCATAGGATAGACTATATATATATATATATATATTGGTTTTTCAAGTTGAAAGTAGAGTTAGAGTTGTGTTTGATCATAACATTTTGAGGTTAATATTTAAAATTTAAATGTATTTTTTTTCAAAAAATATAAAAGTAAAAATATTTTTCTAATAGAGTTAAGATTTTATGAAAATTTAAAATTAATTTTTTTTTAAAAAAAATACTAAATTTAAAAATGAAACCAAATAGTAAAATAAAAATATCTTTTATGGCCAAACATTAGATTGCTCTGTATAAACTACCAAGACAAACACGCCCTAAAAGTTCACTAGAAAAAGGACTTGCATCAAACGGAGAAAGAGAGAGAGAAAGATAAAGGGGTCCAGTGTTTGCTCATCTCCTTTCCCAACATTATGATCTTCGTGGGTGGAGTTTCTTTATCTACACATTCTTCTTCTTCTTCATGTTCTCAGGTATAGTCATGTCATCCTCTTTTTTTTTTTTTTTTAAAATAAAAATTGTGGAGTAATGCTGTTGCAGTCTAATCTTTAAAGACTCCACCTTTGTTTGCTGGCTAAAAAATTATGTGGTTGGGTAGAGAGAAAGATCTTTTTTTTTAATGAAGTAACAAATTTTGCGTCCAAGGATGTGCCTAGTGGTCAATGAAGTGGGTTGAGCACACCTCTCAGGTTCAATTCTCAAGAGATACAAGATAACTAGTGATTTCTTCCTATCTGTTCTACCCTTGATGGACACCACAGTTATTTATTAGTACTGGGCATAACAGTGCAGGTGTACAAGGCAAAAAGTTGAAAACCTGCAAAAAGATATGGATTTTGTGCTGTTTTCTTGATCTGTACATTGCATTAAAGAGGGAATGCCTGGTTTGGATTTGTAACATATGACTTTTTCAGGTCTTTTGTTCTAGTTTGTTTAATCAGTTTCTTAATTTGCAATGACTGTTTGGTTATTGTACAAAAAAGAAACACTGTAGTAATCTATGAGCTAATTTCGTCTTAATATTGAAAATGATTGATAATCTTATCAATTATTTAGATGAAAATAATCATAGGCAATTTTGACTACCAAAAGAAATCATCCATAAATTTGTAATCCAATCAAATAGTCTGAAGAGTGGTAGACGGAGTATTTATCTCTGGCAAATATTTTTGGAGATGCATAACTGATCAGCCCCTTACCAATTTTGATTGATTAGAAACATCTGAGGAGGTTCTTTGATTAACTCCTATTGACCAACAAGATTAGTTGCAGAGGCTGTCTTCATCATATTGAATCCTGAAATCTCATTGTGTCATACTTTATCTCTGCATTACAAGGGACACAAAGTCTTCTTTTCTGTTTCTATATAGCTACTTAATGAGAAGATCTAATATGAACAGGGACATGACATTCTGATGGATTTGATGAGGCATCCTGTTCTGGTATCTGCCTCGTCTGCATTTAATGATGTTGCAGAAAGGAGGTTCTCTGCTTCTAAAGACTCTAACTCTAGCATATCGAGACATAATAGATGGGTTTACATTTTCCAGAGAGAATATGCAACTGTGGATCCTGCACTTGTTGATGTATGCTCATGTTTTCTTTAATAATCCTACTAAAATGACATCTGACCTTGTTTCCCATCTTTCTTTCAATTTTTATTTCTTCTTTCGTTTTCATAGTTCTAGACTTTCAATCCTGCACTTGTTGATGTAACGTGCATGCTTTCTTTAATAATCCTGCTGAAATGACATCTGACCTTGTTTCAATTTGTATTTCTTCTTTCGTTTTCATAGTTCTAGACTTGCAATCCTGCACTTGTTGATGTATGTGCATGCTTTCTTTAATAATCCTGCTGAAATGACATCTGACCTTGTTTCAATTTGTATTTCTTCTTTCGTATTCATAGTTCTAGACTTTCAATCCTGCACTTGTTGATGTATGTGCATGCTTTCTTTAATAATCCTGCTGAAATGACATCTGACCTTGTTTCCAATCTTTCTTTCAATTTGTATTTCTTCCTTATTGTTCATAGTTCTAGACTTGCACTTGCATGAGATAACCGTTTTGAAGTAGCTTTTCTTGTCTCATCAGTCCTTATCCCCACTTCTTGTGCCACGGATCACAATATGCATGATTTCTGCATAATACCTAATGTTTCTAATAGTTAGAGAAGTTGTTTCCTATAACTATTATGTTAGCACTATAAAATTCTGCTAGGCTTTGGCTTAGAAATAATTGGGAAGGGTGTGAGTATCTTATTTGCCCACTACTGTAAGTGAAAAAAATAATCTGTGTTTGAAAAGTGAGTAGTAGACCATAAATTAGTTGTAATAGTTCTTTGTCAAAAAAATTAGCTGCAACAGTTGAGAGTGTAATTGCCTCGAGGGTAAGCAATGCATTTGATGGTCAGATTGAATATTATGCGCAAGGGTGATTCAGTTCCCAATCTGCCTGATTGTAAAATGCACTATGCGATTCTATGCTGTGCACCTTGCAAATATTTTTTATCTGAAACTGGGTAGGTGCAAAAAGTTTAGAATGATCATTGCCATTTCTATCTTGGAACTGAAGTTTCCGTTATGTTTAGTGTGCTGATTCAGGTGTTTTGTGTTACGACTTGTTATTCCCCTTTTCAAGTATGTGGACACTTTCCTGATCCTTTATGTTGAAGCATACATGTCCCCAGTACTGCGAGTTTGTAGCTACATAGATTCATCTTCATTGTTGGTATGCTTCTGTTCAACATCTTTTTGGTGGTGATTTGTGTCCCATGCTTATTCTTATCATTTTCAAAAACTTCTCTTTTTATCACTTGGAATACTTGTGATCTCGTGATGATTATCTAAAGGTTTTCTCTTGGCATAATTAATAGTTTTCTGGTACATCCCTGTCAAGTTATTTCTCTTTTGGTTACTGGTTGTGGTTGTTGTTATACTGTTATCCGTCCTGAGCCGGGGGTCTATTGGAAACAGCCTCTCTACTTCATGTGAGGTAGTGGTATGGACTGCGTATGCTTTACCCTCACCAGACCCCACTTTGTGGGAATACACTGGGTATGTTGTTGTTGTTGTGGTTACTGTTTTAGCATTTCGTGCGACTTTTATAGCAGAACATAGAGGGATATGATTGATGGTGAGTCATGTGGTTTCTCTTGACTGTATTCCTCCTTTTGAAGTTCGCTTCATAGATCATTTATGTAAAAACAATTCTAAGTTACTGAAAGTGGTTACTGTTTCTGTTTGTATTTTTGTTAGAGCAAATCTTTTGACCATTCCATTTCTCACACAAAGCTGATCTACTACTGTACCTGAAAAATTGTTAGCAACTTTTTCAAAAATTTCCACTCTTTTTCTGCTGTTCTAAAAGATCTCTTATGTTCTTGAACATAGGTGGTTGGCACAGATGAAGCAACAACTTGCGTAGGCCTTGTCATGAGGAATCAAAAAAGTGGAATGTAAGAGAAACCATTTAGACAAAGACGTCACCATTTTGCATTCAAGTGCTTAAGTCTAACTATTGTGATCGACTTCACTACAGGACATCTGTTGCTCACTTGGATTCACCAGATGTTGTTGATATGGGCCTATCCCAGATGTTGGCTTTTGTTATCAATCAAAGCTCTGATGCCATGTTGGATGTATTCTTCTCTAGTCCTTTATGTTGAACAAATTCTTACCACTTTTCTTACTGTGGATGCTGACATTGGGAGTGTATACTATGCAGGTTCATCTAATTGGTGGTTTTGATGATGCTTCGCCTGAAGTTAGGCCAAGACCCTTCTTATTCTTTGATTTTCACAGAGATAGTGAGTCATTAGAGGCTAGATAATGAAGCTGAATCTGTTGGGCTTCTTGTGCAGCATGTTAATGGTATTACAAAAAGTCACGGAAAGTTGGAGGGCTATTCCTTTCCTTTGTGTGAGAAAATAGTTGACAGCCTGGCAAAGAGTAATATGAAGTTCCAGATTCACACTCTCCACGTTCTCGGGCACAATACAAGACGAGATTCTGAAGGAAATGCATACCCTATCTTCACTGGTTTCCTGGTAAGCTGTATTTCATATTTCACATTATCTTTTACCGTTGATTATCACTATTCAAGAGAGGGAAAGCTTAGTGGTAAAAGTCATCCACCCAATCTGAAGGTTCAGGGGTTCGAATCACCAATGTAGTAAAGTGGGAAAGTACCGTCACTATTCGTCTCCCGGTTAGGGGAGTTTGCCATTTTAGAAAACAAAATAGCCTTTATTATAGAGTCGTTACAGTTCAGCATTCCAAGTTGCAATTCCACTTCTGGCTGCTAGATAAATCATGTATATGTCCTGAATTCCTTTTTGCTGTAGATATAACTCGTGAGGTATCTCTAAGAAGTCCAAGTTCCTTAAACGTACTAGTCAAAAACAAGACAACTGTCTGTGGCATTTCAGAAATTGTGAAATTCAATTCTTTTGGAGGAGCAAACTTTTTCATGTTCTTGCTATCTAATGGAAGTTGTTCTGTAGTTAAATCTCCTTATATTACTCTATTGTAAAGTGATCTCCCAATTTTGGAAAGGGAAGACAAATGACGTGGATTCTGCATTTGGACAGGAGCATAATATATATTCCAGTTGGTGCTATTATTTGAAATTAATAAGAAGTCACGGCAACGTGTTTTGACATCCATTATGTGAAACTGAATAAGATAAAGAAGAATAGAACTTGAACCATTGGTAAAAATCTGGAACGTTTTTTCTTGTTTTACCTTAACTGGACAGGTTGCTCTGGTTAATTACTTAATTCTACGAACTGAATTCATGCAATTCTTTTTTTGGATATAGTCTCAAAATAAGAAAATACAAGAACCACCTGGAACTTCTTACTAACCGCTAACCCAGGTGAGGGACAAAAAATTAACCAGTTGGAAAAAATGATGCCAATTTTCTGTAAGATTTTTGTAAATTGTGACGCTAGCATTAATGGATTAGACCTTATACAGTGGCAAATATTACTTAAATGTCTCTGCTGGCGAGCATCAGTGCTCATCTCCTTTGACTGAACATAATAGTGTGACATCATTTTCTTTGAGGGACGGGAACTCATTTATAACTCAAGCAACCCATTAACTCGCAATTGACCTGCTGACTACACAGTCCAGCAGATGTTCATATTGGAATCTTTCTCTATGTCAGAGGAGATTCATTGTAGCTTATATATGTGAAAATATATATTTAAGGTCCATATATACACTATTTTTTTTCAAACTCCATTTTATTGATTGCATAGAATATATTGTTATTGTAAACTTTTGAATTGTAGGTAAATAATATATACAGATTTAATGAATTTTATAAGATAAATACAAGTGTTAGGTCAAAAGTTAATGAATTCGGATGAACTTGTAAGCGAAACCAAGGGAAGAATTGGGTTGTTGTCTACGGGCTCGGCTTTGATTCAATAGCTTTGGTTTAAACTCTATGTTGTCTTAAAAATATATTGAATATGTACAAATAATTAATTTAAAACTTTGTAACCTGAAAAGGTTAGAATTCAAAACCTATAAACTTCAAATTCTAATTTCCACCTCTGGTTGGAACTATGCATCCACCCCTACCTTTTTGACTCGTTATTTAACTTAAGATTCAACTCATTTCAACCTAAATATCTTTAAGTGAGTTAATGATCTACCAATTTACTCACTCAGTCAGTCGAATTCGCTCATTTGACACCCCTACTTGTAATTATTCAAATTAATATTTATGACTTGTTTTATATCATAAATTTATATTTTTTTCTTTCCCTTTGACTGAACATAATAGTGTGACATCATTTTTCCTTGAGGAACGGGAACTCATTTATAACTCGAGCAACCCTTAACTCGCTTTTGACCTGCTGACTACACAGTCCAGCAGATGTTGACTGATTAATGTTACATCACTCTAGGAACATAAGACTTTTGGATTCTACTTCGAATAAATCAACTGTTGACTTTTTCTACACCTTCAAGTCTATGGCTGTCATATAATTGGATTCTTGAAATCGAATGGCCATCTGCTGAGTGAACTGAATTGGATGAAGTTCAGCTGCTTGCTTGTTATTGTTCTTTTGGCTTTGTATATCTTTTGGCGCTTGATGCACCATTGGCTTCTGTAAGCGACAATCAATTTGTTTGACTCTCCTGTTTTTTGGCACAACTATAAATAATTTCCGTCGTCTAATGAACTGGAGACTGGTGGGTGTATCTATCTTAGATGAAAAACATGCTTAAATTCATATTTCAGATCTAAACTAGCAAATTTCAGTGAAGTGCCAAGTGTGAGGTTGCATTTTACTTGACATCCTGCTTTCTGTCTTTGCCCTGATTCTGCTTAGTATTAGCAAAAAGTGGGAGCAGAAAAAGAGATTGCAAACTTAGGTTGGGAGGAATGCAACATTACCATTATTTAAAAAAAAACATAGGTCGGGAGGCTCATTGTTCAAGTTGGGTTGTCAGATGAATATAATGGGAACTCTTGATCCTTAATTCTAAATGGATGCCAATCTAGTGGTTGGTATTCATGATGCATGAAAGGGAGAGAATTTTGACTAGTGACATGGTTTTAAAATGCACACACGTAGAGATGGAAAGTGAATAGTAATTACCGTGTCTAGGAGAAAGAGTTACTGATTTTCATTTCATTACTAAATGGTATGGTTGAATACAGGCTACCCATTCTCTGTGTGCCTTGAGTCAATCAGCTGATTACCAACAATTTGTTTGAGCATAATTTTCTCGGTATAAGATCTTCTTAGATAAAGATCCTTATTGTTTTCAAATTCGTTTGCTCAGGTGGAAACTGCCACTGGGTCTATTCTCCCAGCAAACTTTGACGCAACAACAAGATGTCCTGACGAAGTTGTTAGGAGAATACGAGTGACTGCATCGTTTGAGGACTGCAGTTGGAATGGGAGGTTACTAGAGACATATGATACGCAGGCTGACCAATTTGTGATTGCTCCGTGCACTTGGTAAAACTGCTTACGTTGGATTCTTTATTTACTACTTTACTACTTTTCAGCATTACTTCGGGGTGTTTATATTTCTTATCCTGTTATGTCATTTCTCAGCTTAGTTTTAGCAGAATGTCATTCCTCAGTTAGTTGTCGTAATTCCCTGAATTTATCATCTAAATTCCTTCTGTGTATTTCAATTTATGTAGATGAATGGTGAGAGCGATTTATAGATACATAATCATGTTAACTGACACACTAGTGAGCTAACAAGAACTTTGACCAACTTCATTGGGAAAAAATAGACTAGAAATTAACTACTCCCTAGTTTCAATTTGTTTGTCTGTCTTTGACTTGACATGGAGTTTAAGAAAGTAGATAAGACTTTTATGGTCTTAAACATGCCACGTGGGAAACTATAATTAAAGAGTTGCCAAAAAAGGAAAGAGGCATCCTTTTTGAAACTGACTAAAAACGAAAGTAAAACAAATTGAAATGGAGGGAGTAACAATTAATAGAACCTAGGGAAGTACAGTTGCCATCAAATCCATGATCACTTGGTTACACTTTTCTTTTTGGCTTTGCCACTTATGCTAGGCCTCTTGGATGTTTTCAACATGTCTCCTAATGAACTCCATTTTTATACCATAGGAGCATGCGCAAGATGCATATTGCCCTCATGCTACAGAATTTGTCTGACCAGGAAATCCTTCTTATGTGTTCCACCTCTCCTTCTGCCGAGGCTCCAGATTTTGTTGATAACCAAAGAAGGTACCACAATAGTTACACAATTATGACACACTAGCTCCTCTCCAGGATCACGTATTAGTCGGCGTGCTACCCAGTGAGACATCATTTTAACAAATTCTTTCTACAGGCAGTGTGACTATTTAATCCAACACCCAGATTGGAGTGAAACATTCCCTTTCAAAAAGCCACGTATATTTCGAAGGATGGAAGATAAGAGTTGGGTGAGACACCAAACAAAATTTAGCAGCTCATCTTATGCATACGCTGATTAAGGCAGTTTTGTTCAAGGAGCCAGCTAGGCGAAAGGGGAAGTTGGCACGTGTTTTGTGGTGATTACTAGTGTTTCTCCCAAGGCTATACGGTATAACTGAAAAAGGGGAAAGTATGTTACTTTCCGATTTCCTTCTATCTTCAAAGGGGTTAAGAAGCTCAAGGGTGATGTTCCCCCTCTCCACTATTGCAGGTTAAATCAGTTGTCTTGAATAGCCTTGTTTCTGTGGAGAAGGGCAGGAACAGCTAAAACTTGCCTATAAAAGCTCTATTGATGTGATCGACTATTATTAACGCGCATTGCACGTTCACAGAAGCTAGTTGATAAATAAAAGCTTGAAATGATATGGAAATTTGTTAGTTAGATTTTCCTAATAGTACATTGTTTGACTGGATGAAGGTAGCAGTGACTTCCCTTCACAAGTTCAATTGATGTCACTATTTTTGAAGTGCATTTTGGCTACCTATAAAAGCTCTATTGATGTGACTGCATTACCTTCATGAGATAACTTTCCCTGGGTTGGTTGGTACCACCTTTGGAATAGTGCTGAAAAAATGAACTCAAATCATCACTTTGCAATTTCAGTGTGTAAGATTCCAAGTAAACCTTTATGCTTGATATATATACGGAAATGTGTGATATGGAACAAGCGTTAACTGAGTACTTAGAGGTTCACAGCCAAATTTCGAAGCTTACTGCGACCCTATTGGAGTTTGCGAGGGCGTTTGGGCTGGTGGTGGTGAACTCGGGCTTCCCGAAGAAGGACGAGCACCTGATCACTTTTCGGAGCGCGATAGCCAGGACCCAGATTGACTTTTTGTTGCTTAGGAAAGGGGATAGGGCGTTGTGTAAAGACTGTAAAGTCATCCCGAGTGAGAATCTTTCGACTCAACATAGGCTCTTGGTTATGGATTTGGGTATAAAGAAGAATAGAAAGCGGAGGAGTAAGGAGAGTAGACCGAGAATTAAGTGGGGCGGCTTGACGCCAGTGAATGCGTGGGAGATAGGGGAGAGGTTGGCGGGAATGGGGGTGTGGGAGTGTAGGGGGGACGTGGATAATATGTGGGATAGGGCGGAAACGTGCATCAGGGAGAATGCAAGGGAGGTGTTGGGTGTTTCTAGGGGCCGGGCCGGACATCATCGGGGGGATTGGTGGTGGAATGAAGAGGTGGGGAAGAAAGTGCAGACCAAGAAAGAGGCGTATGCTAAGTTGGTGGAAAGTAAGGACGAAGAAGAGAAGCGGGTAAACAGGAAAGAGTACAAGCTAGCGAGGAAGGAGGCGAAGTCAGCGGTCACGGCAGCTAAGACGGCCGCTTTTGAGAGCTTGTATGCAGGGTTACAGGGGAAAGGAGGGGAGAAAAAGTTGTTCCGACTCGCTAAGGCTAGGGAGAGGAAGGGTCGTGACCTCGATTAGGTGAGGTGCATTAAGGGGGAGGACGGTAGAGTGTTGGTGGAGGACGGTCACATAAAGAAGAGATGGCAGTCGTACTTTCATACGCTCTTGAATGACGAGGGGGACAGAGCTATTGTGTTAGGGGAACTGGAGCACTCAGGGGAGTGTCGGGATTTTAGCTATTGTAGACGTTTTAAGGTAGACGAGGTTAGACAGGCAGTCCGCAGGATGCGAAGGGGTAGGGCGACGGGGCCGGATGAGATACCGGTGGAGTTTTGGAAGTTCGTTGGAGAGGCTGGTGTAAGGTGGTTGACTGCATTGTTCAATGAAATTTTCAGGACGGCAAAGATGCCCGAGGCGTGGAGGTGGAATACCATGATCCCCCTCTATAAGAATAAGGGGGACATTCAGTGTTGCAATAACTATAGGGGGATTAAGTTACTGAGTCACTCTATGAAGATATGGGAGAGAGTGGTCGAGGTGAGGCTGAGACGGATAGTGTCTATTTCGGAAAACCAGTTCGGATTTATGCCCGGCCGCTCGACGACGGAGGCAATCCACCTGGTACGGAGGTTGGTGGAGCAGTATAGGGAGAGGAAGAAGGATCTGCACATGGTGTTCATCGACCTGGAAAAGGCGTACGACAAAGTCCCCAGGGAAGTGCTTTGGAGATGCTTGGAGGTGAGTGGAGTACCACAGGCATATATACGAGTAATTAAGGATATGTATGAGGGAGCGAAAACCCAGGTGAGGACGGCGGGAGGAGACTCAGAGCATTTCACTGTCCTGACAGGATGGCATCAGGGATCTACTCTTAGCCCCTTTTTGTTTGCGTTAGTAATGGATGTGTTGACGCGGCGTATCCAAGGGGAGGTGCCGTGGTGTATGCTTTTTGCAGACGATGTAGTCCTGATAGATGAGACTTGAGGGGGTGTGAATGACAAATTAGAGTTGTGGAGGCAAACTCTGGAGTCTAAAGGGTTCAGGGTGAGCAGAACCAAGACAGAGTATGTGGAATGTAAGTTTAATGACGTGAGGCGGGAGAATGAGGTAGTAGTGAGGCTAGAAGCACATGAGGTAGGGAAGAGGGATAAGTTCAAGTATCTCGGGTCCGTGATCCAGAGTAACGGTGAGATTGACGAGGATGTCTCGCACCGTATTGGGGCGGGATGGATGAAGTGGAAACTCGCATCGGGGGTGCTGTGTGATAAGAAGGTGCCGCCCAAGCTTAAAGGCAAATTCTATAGGGTGGTAGTCCGTCCGGCCTTGCTGTATGGAGCGGAGTGTTGGCCAGTTAAGAACTCCCACATCCAAAAAATGAAGGTGGCAGAAATGCGGATGTTGCGCTGGATGTGTGGACTGACCCGAGGGGATAGAGTTCGGAATGAGACTATCCGGGAGAAGGTTGGTGTGACTTCAGTGGAGTGTAAGATGCGGGAAGCACGATTGAGATGGTTCGGACACGTGAAGAGGAGGGGCATGGATGCCCCGGTCCGTAGGTGTGAGAGGCTAGCGTTGGATGGTTTTAGACGGGGTAGAGGTAGACCGAAGAAGTACTGGGGTGAGGTGATTAGGCGGGACATGGAACAGTTACAGCTCACCAAGGACATGACCCTAGATAGGAAGGTCTGGAAGATGCGAATTACGGCAGAGGATTAGGGCCAGTTCGGGTCGCTAGTGTAGGGAATTAATTGGTGGGGGTGTATTCCTGTTATGATTCTGTATTCAGTGTTTCGTGTTCCGTGTTCCATGTTTATTACGAATCTGTGTGCTTTCCTCTGCTTTATATTCCTGCATTCCTGCTTTACTCTGTTTTATATTCCCTATGGGTGCCGTATCTATGTTATGTCATCTGCTGCTGTGCTGTACTATGTGTTTGTGTGATATCTCGTGACTTGAGCCGGGGGTCTTTCGGAAACAGCCTTTCTACTTCATCAGAGGTAGAGGTATGGACTGCGTACATCTTACCCCCCAGACCCCACTAAGTGGGAATACACTGGGTTTGTTGTTGTTGTTGTTGTTGTACTCTTCACATTTCCAATAGAAACCGAATATAATTTTAAAAATATCTAACACACTGAGGGGTCATTTGGTTAGGTAAGAGTTATTCCGGTAATCGGATAATTTATCCCATCCGTATGGTGTAAATGGAGTGGGTATGAGAGATAAATAGTTTCGGGATAAAATAAATGACTATTTTATTTCATGTTTGGTGTGAGTTATTAGTTGGTACTCAAATTATTTGTCCCACCATTACACCGTAGTGATGGAATAAGTTATTCCAATTACATGATGGGATAACTAATTCCGAGATAACTCTTTCCCGCCAAATGAACCTTAAAGTATTAGTTGATAGAGACATATCAGAAATCAATCCTAAAATAACTTACGATCATGTTAGGTACAATTTAATAATAATCAGTATTACTTTTTTTCAATAAAATTTGCTGAGGAATGTTCTCAGTCAATAAGATAAGATATAGTATAATACTGGATACACCCTTGTGGTGGGACTCTTTTCTGAATATCGTGCATAATAGCTTTAGTGCACCAAACTGTTCTTTTATAGTATAGAACTGGATAACTGGATCTATCAAGAACTCATTCCCATCAATTACTCATTTTCATGTAATTTATTATTAATTAATATAATTTGATTTTTATCTAAAAACTGATGAATTTGAAAGTAGAATATAGATTTTAAAAAGAGAAAAGAAAATAAAACTAGAATGTAGAGATGTGAAACTCTAGACATTATGACATTATACATGTAGATCAATTTAAGAAGTGGACAAGTTAAAAAAAACCGTAATATACTTTTTTTTTTTGTTTAATTTTGCTCGACTCTTGTTGGTTTAATATAGTCTTTAAGAAAAAATTAATTATAAGTATATTTTATTAAATTAATCTAATCAATAAGGTTATGAAACTGTAAATTTTGATTATTATCACTTATATCTATAATCTATATCTATATCTATAATATATATACATAATATAATGATATATAATATAATATATAATATAATATATTAAAAGTGTGAAAGGCATTAGAAATATTATTTGAACTTTTTACCCTTCATTAAAAGTCTTTGCTTTAGACAAAATTGTCTTTTCATTATTTTTTCCTAATATTTAAGAGTTGAAAATTTAATAAATTTTATTTATGGTAAAACATTTTTCTTACAAGAAGTCATCAGAAATTCACTATTTTTTTCCTAACTTAAGAGTTGAAAATTAATTAAATATATTTATAGTAAAACCTTCCCTTATTAAAATCCATCAAAATTAATGACAATCAATACTTTTTTCATTAGTTTAAGAATTCTAGATCAACTAAATTTGATTTTAAAAAGATTTAAAAAATTTAAAAATAAATATAAAACCTTTAAAGTTTAAGAAGTACCAAATTTTTAAAAGTTTTAAGTACGTAATAAGAATGTAATTAGAGATATTGTAAAGATTTGACTTTAAAAATAAGAGAAGATTTTAAATATATATAGAAAAAAGAAAAATAATTATAACACAAATATGGTTCAAATTGATGCGTCTCTCTTTGCCTATCGCCATAAGGGAAAGAGGTACTATATGACAAACGCAAAAATGACAATCCATAATCATTTGAAATTTCTGGTGGTAAAATATATATATGCATATATATTTATGTTTATATTATTATATTAAAGTGTGAAAGAATTTTGAAAAGTAATTTGAACTTTTACACTTTATTAAAAATCTCTGAAATAGATAAAATATTTAATTTTAAATAATCAAATATTATATGTCTGAGATACGTGTGGTTATATTTACTAAATACTTAGGGTATGAATGAAAAAAATATAACAAAATTCTCTTGATTTCATAAATTACACAAGTAAAATGAGTAAAACGAGTAATTTGAGAAATTAGCCCCTTCCCTCGTCAATGAAGAATACATTATCAAAACATATAAAAATGAAGTGAGAATATCCTTCCAACAATTTAAGAGGGACAAGTGAATTCTGCAATATTAAGGCCCTGTTTGATCATGAAAATTATAATTTTCTGGAGTTGAAGTTGTGTTTGCATGAATATAACTTAAAATTATTTTTACATTTGGAAAAATGCTCTATTTTCACCCTGAACTATACACGAAATTGTTTAGATACAGTCGAACTTTAGGAGGGTCCTATTACCCCCTGCACTAATTAAAATCATTTTTTTTTACAACCTTAGTGTCTATGTGGCACATACGTGTGCCTACATGGACCACAGGTGACAAAAGCGATTTAAAATGAGGTGTAGGTGACATAAGTCTTAATAATTGAGTAGATGTGACAATTACTTAATTATGGATTAAGAAAGTTTAAAAAATTTCAAAATAACCCACAAGTTTTTAAATTTATACTTTGATTCAAATGTTAGTTAATATAATGGGGAACAAAGGAAAAAAAAGCCTTTTTCTCTCTCCTCATCTATTGTTATTTTCTCTCTCTTCGTGATATTTATTTTTCATTATTGCTGCTGCTTTATTCATCATTTTCTAATTCATTATCATCAACTTTCTTCATTATCATCTTCATATTCTTCTTGTTGACCATTGTTGTTGTTACCCCAACTGCTGCTCTTTGATCAAATTCTTATGTCAAATTTTGTTTCGTGAATCACTTTCAACTTTAGAATTTACTTGAGAGGAGACTTTGGTAAGTCAGATGATGCCTTTTAGTTGAATTTGTCATTTGGGTAATTGCTAGTGTATTATTTTTTCAACAATAGCTAGCACGCGAATATGAATGCAATATAAGAGCAATCTGTTTAAACAGATCCATTATCTGCGGCACCAGATAAATGTTCTATTGTAACAGTAGACTCATGTTGGATTCATGTTTATGGTTCTAGGTGCCCGTAATATGAATCGAATAGATGGGTATTCTGTTGCACCAGATTAGTAATTTGTTTCAACAGATAAATAATCTGTTTAATTAGATTACTAATATGTTTCGAACAACAAAATACAGCTCCTGTCACAAGCCTAACAGATAACTCATATGTTCTTGCTATTGATACTGGAATCAAATTATTCCTTAATTGTAGACATGTCATTCGTTAAGAAATAAAAATAGACAACACAAAAATTAAATAAGAAATAAAAAGTCAAGTGCATCAAACATAAATTTTTATAAAACAAAAAAAAATACATAGATAAAATAAAAAAAAGCTTAATTATTATTATCATCATTATTATTTGTATGGCCAATGACCAATCTTCAACCGACAGCAGCAACGCCCTTCTCAGCCTGCGGATCTCCCGCAACATCCTTACTCTGACGGCGGCCAACTCTCAATGCAGGTCATGAACCTCCTTCTACAGTTCCCGCATGACGTCTCGTAAAATAGCGACATCCCACACAGGATCAGCCATATCTAGAAAATGCATAAGTTGACACAACACACGTAAAAATAAAAGTAAAGAAAAGAAAGAATTCGAATGTAATATAATATACAATGAATATTTACATAAAAATCAAGAAAAAAACTTACCAGAGACAGGAAAAAACTATCAAGTCCTAGAAGAGAAAGTAGTTGAAGGTGTAACAAGAGCAAGGAATAAATAGTGAGTAGTAGAACAAACGATCGAGTAAAGAGGGACCTATTTATAGAGAATTAAACTTGAATGAGTTAGGCAAAAAATCACAACTGTTCACCTCCATTTATTAGTGACATTCTTCATTACTGTAAAAAGCTATGACTTAATTAAATTAAGAAATATTGTGATAAGTCATGACTTTTCATCTTTATTATTATTAATAATTAGTTCTTTCCAGGAACCGTTTTTACACTGAGTTGGACAACAGATTATATATCTGTTGCATCAGATAACTCATCTGTGACAACAGATATATAATCCGTTGCAACAAATAGATAACCTGTTGCATCAGATAATATATCTATCGCAACATATAATCTATATATCTTTTTTTTTTAAAATATCTTCATGACATCCAAATTTTTTGACTTTTTAATTATATAAATTTATAAAGCAAATTTAAAGGTGCAACTGTTTACCTCAATTTATTAATGACATTCTTGATTACTGTAAAAAGTTATGACTTAATTAAATTAAGCAATATTGTAATAAATCATGACTTTTCAGCTTTATTATTATTAAAATAATTAGTTCTTTTCAGGAACTATTTTTTTTACACTGAGTTGGACACCAGATTATATATCTGTTGCATCAGATAAATCATCTGTTACAACAGATATATCATCCGTTGCAACAAATAGATAACCTGTTGCATCAGATAATATATCTGTTCAATTTATAATATATATACTCCCTCCGTTTCGTTTTAGTTGACCATCTTTCTAAAAATATTTGTTTCAATTTGGTTGTCCATTTGATGAGATCAAGAAGATTTTATTATGTTCTTTCAATACTACCTTTAACATTAAATGACTAAACAAAGTGTATTTACTCAAACATATATTTTCAAAGCATAATTAATAAGGCTAATTTGATAAAATAAACCCCTAATTAAGATTTTCTTAATGGGTGTGCAAAGTCAATAGAGGTCAACTAATATGAAATGGAGGGAGTATTTTTTTTAAAAATAAATTATCTTTATGATATCCAAATTTTCTAACTTTTTAATTATATAAATTAATAAAGCAAATTTAAAGGCACAACTGTTCACCTCTATTTATTAATGACATTCTTGATTACTGTAAAAAGTTATGACTTAATTAAATTAAACAATATTATGATAAGTCATGACTTTTCAGCTTTATTATTATTAAAATAATTAGTTCTTTTCAGGAATCATTTTTTTACACTGAGTTGGACAACAGATTATATATCTGTTGCATCATATAAATCATCTGTTACAACAGATATATTATCCATTGCAACAAATAGATAACCTGTTGCATCAGATAATATATCTAATGCAACATATAATATATATATATATATATTTTAAAAATAAATTATCTTCATGACATTCAATTTTTTTAACTTTTTAATTATATAAATTAATAAAGCAAATTTAAAGGCACAACTGTTCACCTCCATTTATTAATAACATTCTTGATTACTGTAAATAGTTATGAATTAATTAAATTAAGCAATATTGTGATAAGTCATTACTTTTCAGCTTTATTATTATTAAAATAATTAGTTCTTTCCAGGAACCATTTTTTTACACTGAGTTGGACAACATATTATATATTAATTGCATCAGATAAATCATCTGTTACAACAATATATCATCCGTTGCAACAAATAGATAACCTGTTGCATCAGATAATATATCTGTTGCAACATATAATATATTTATATTTTTTTAAAAAAAATTATCTTCATGACATCCAATTTTTTTGACTTTTTAATTATATAAATTAATAAAGAAGATTTAAAAACAAGAATATTTCTGATGAGTTTTTAACGGTTTAAATTGAGTTTATCATTTATTTCATTATTCTTTTCTGTGAAAAGAAATGACTTAATTAAATCAAGCTGGCGACTTTTTTATTATTGTGACAAGTCATGACTTTTCAGCTTATTAAATTTAAATAACCTTTTTATCAATTTAAAAATCGAATACACCTAGTTTTCAATAATCTTTTATTTAATAACCATTTTTATTAATTGAGTTATGACAACAGATTGAATATCTGTTGCATCAGATAATCCATCTATTGCTATAAATCGACCATCTATTTAAGGAGCTTTTTTTTCATCAGTCGCAACAGATGAGGAATTTGATGCATCAACAACGTTTTTTTATTTTTGTTTATTGAATGTGTTTAGACAAAAATCACAGTCACTACTATTCATTCACTTTTTTCTTAATAATCATATCATCATATATCTTAATTAAATTAATCCAATGTTGTGATTTTTTTAAAATTAAATAATGTTTCTTTTACGATTATAATATCATTTAGTTCCTTATTATTTATTAACAAACCATTTTGAGGAGAATTTCTCATCATGACTTTTCACCACCATCTGTTGCCACAAGTGCTCAATCCCTACCTCCAACCGTCGACATGTTGAGAATATGGAATAAATAAAATGATAATTAAATATTGAATAAGAATTAAAAATTCAAAGTCGACCAAACCAAACCAAACATATACATGGATTTTTTAAATCCCTTATAGGTAGATCGGATATAAAAAAGGAAAACACATACACTAAAAGAAAGAAAAAACATAACCTAATTATTACTACTACTACTATTATTATTATTACTATTATTATTGTCAACCTGACAATTTTCATCCAGCAATAGCTGGGCACTCCTCAACCTTGCTCTGAAGTTCGGTCAAATCCCTCTGGAGTTCATCAAACTGCCTTTGAAATTCCTGCAAGGACTCGATATGAATCTTCTTGTACGTATCTGGATCAACCATATTAGTATTTCAAGTATAGTAGAATGAACAAGTGAGTGAGAGGAGGCCGGAGGGACCTATTTATAAATTGATTGAATTGGAAGGGACTGGACTTAGTCAAACAAAAAGCCACGAGTATTCATGTCCCTTAATTAAATAAAATCGGTGACTTTTTGAATATGTAAATTAAATAAAATTGGATCTAAATACAATATTTTATCTTTTTATTGTATTTCAGAAAGAGACAGATTGGTAATCTGTTGCAAAATATATTCCACCTGTCAGATAACTTACAACA
>NC_061111.1:143741524-143773144 GCF_002878395.1 Capsicum annuum
GAAATTGAATAAACAGATGACTAGCAAGTTGCAACAGATGCCACAGCTGATGAAAAGTAAACTGATATATCCATCTGTTGCAACAGATTGTTCATATGTTGTAAGTTATCTGACAGGTGGAATATATTTTACAATAGATTACCAATCTGTCTCTTTCTGAAATACAATAAAAAGATAAAATATTGTATTTAGATCCTATTTTTTTAATTTACATATTCGAAAAGTCACCGATTTTATTTAATTAAGGGACATGAATAGTCGTGGCTTTTTGTTTGACTAAGTCAAGTCACCACTTCCAATTCAATCATTTTGTCATTGTGGTCGTTAAGCTCAGTAAAGAGTTCTTGATCTTTTGTGAGTTTGTCAACGAGGACCACTTTCTTTCTTGGCAGCTTTCTTATAATACTCCTCTTGGTCCTTCTTATCTCTACGCAAGGTTAAAGAGAAGTATGGAAGGTTCTCTTTGAGTTTTTCCAAGGAAAACGCTCTCTCGGCTGATAAATCCTGTACTGCAGCATATATGGATAGTGCAGCACTCAATGCAGAACAATTTTCTGGTAGAAGTAAGTCTTGAGAAGACATAATCAGTAATCTATCGATATTACCTTTCGTTGTGTCAAGCAGTTCTGTTGATATCTTGTCTTCTACGGAGAAAATTGATGAGTAGAAAAACCAAGTGATTGAGATTGTTTAATCTGTTGACTAACTCGAGCAAAGACGTTTTTTGGATTATCAAACTTAACAGGGTAGTTTAGTGGTTCAATAACATCAGATGTCTTGTTTTCGGTATTAGCTAATGATGGGGAGATTCTGCCTTCCTCACCATCCTGAAAAGAAAAAGCACTCAAAATTAGATGGAGTATCTCTACATAAGGACACAAGATGAACTAAATCTAGCATTCAGTTTTTCCTTCCTATTCCTCCCCTTTTTATCTTCTTATCTTTATCAGATTCGAAAATTTTCTTTTTTCGGATACTTGGTAATGCCTTGAAAATTGCTTTCTTTCTCCTCTTAGCCTTAATCCCTAATGGAGTGAATGAAACCGAAATCCTCTTTGATCGAATAACTAGATGACACTACTGTTAGATATCAATTCCTTTACATCAGCAGTTAATGCATTAACGGTATTAATCACACCATCATGTTTTGCCTTGCACTCTTTACATTTGTATGCACAAGATAAGCAAGGAGAGACAAGATTGATCATTCTTCTACCATATAGAGGACAACATATCCATTATGCAAAAGTCTACACCGTTGCCAGAAATGCTTTCCACAACAAAAGTCTGTAGAAGGCATGACAAATAAATATGAGCAACATCTGTCATTAAATCTTAACAAGGTATCATAACCATATTCATGGTCCTTCAGCCTTATCAGTTCGGACCTACCAAACTTAACTGTAAAATTACAGATATTTTGTTTGAATGATCTATGACTAATCGGTAAAAACAATATTCACAAAATTAGTGTACTCTATATGTGTTTCCACGATAACATTATCAGTAATACATACCTCCCACATATGAAGTGGTTTCATCTGCATGTAGCTTATTCCTCCGAACCTATCTTTACTGCAGCCTCTTATGATGGTCAGGCAAAAGTTGATCAACTTTCAGTTCCTTTTATATCTACAAAGAAGAAGGAAAAAATTTATGTCACAGAAAGAAAATTATCCATCTGTTGCAACAGATGTAGAGTCTGTTGCATCAAATATGAAGTCTGTTGTGTTAGATGTGGAGTCTGATGCAACAGATATGGAGTTTGTTGGAATACATAGCAGCCTTGCTGGTGGTTTGATTTGTTCCAATAGTTGCTCCATCTTTTGCAACATCAACAACAGCATAAACTACAAACAACAAATAAAAAATATCAACAACATTTGTTCCAACAACATCATCAACAACAAAGAAGCATACATCCTATGTTCCAACACCATCAACAACCAAGGACTGACCCACATGGAGTCCTCCGGGTGCGCGAGCACAGACTGAACTCGTATCGAACTTTATATATGTATATGGAAATTAAGAAAAAAACATATATAATGTAATCAGTGAGCACCCATAGTAAGAGTTGTTTGGTTAGCGTAGTTGTTTTTTATGGGTGCTTAAGGCTATTTATTTCTTTTGGTCTTGAGCTCAATTCCCACTCAGCTCATATTTTTTTAATTTTGGTAACCAACTCTTCTCTCCTTATTCACTTTAAACTTTCTTTTATTTTTTTCTCCCTTACTCCTTGTGTTGATTGTTCGAACTCCACTATTTTTAAGCTAAGAAGCACCCACCATCTAAAAAACCTGGATCCGCCACTGTCAACAACACCACACCACAAGTTCCAACAACGCCAACCCCACCAACAACATCAATAACAGCATCAACAACAAAGAAACAAATAAAATACATAAAAAAATGATACTGCCAACAAGGCTTTTAAACTTCTCCCAACAAATGACTTTTTTTTCGCATCTTGTTATAAAAATTCTCAGTTCGTTTATTCAACAATTAAAAGTTCCTTCAAATTTTTTAAATAAATATGATATGGAAAAATGATAATTAAATAAAAAAAGGATGTAAATAACTTGCAAGAAGAAGACGAGAATGAAAGAGCAATAGTGAATCATACCTTAATGTCAAAAGGGGGTCAAAACAACAATTTCAGTTGAGGAATCTAAGATATGGATATGGATCGGTTTAGATCCAAACGAAAATTTATGAGAAAGAGGAGAGAAAAAAGGTTGTGATAATCCTAAAGAGGATAGAAAGAAAAAAGATGAGAGACGAATAAAATAAATTTAGGGCTAAAGAAGAGATGAGATAATTCTAATTTCTAGATGTACTACCCTTAATATTAAATGACTAAACAAAGTGTATTTATTCAAATTTATATTTTCAAAACATAATTAATAAGGCTATTTGGTAGTAAAATAAACCTCTAATTAATATTTTCTTAATGGGTGTGCCATGTCAATAGGGGTCAATTGTAATATAATATGAAACGAAAGAAGTATTAGGGGTTTCAATATTCATTAATTAATATTCACTAATAATTTGAGGGGCACGAGGAAGAAAACGGGTGACATTGAAAAGACAGGACAAGACTACTCAATGAGATTTTTGAGTTATCCAAGAAACTTTTTTTACCGCCTTTAGTAGTACTATTACTTTATCTACTCGGACAGAAGCTTGCTTTAAAATTAAAAGAAAAGAAAGATTTTCAAACAGATTTATCGTTTGTTGCAACAGATATAAATATCTGTTTGAAAAATCCCAACAGCTCAATCATCTGTGACAACAGATGGAAATGTCCATTTGATAACTAAATCAGAAATGTCATCTGTTATAACAGATATCAATATCTATTTAAAAATTTCCAATAGCTCAGTCATCCATCATAACAGATGCAAATGTCTATTTGATAATTAAATCAGATATATCATTTGTTGCAACATATATTGTTATCTGTTTGAAATTCTCCAACAGCTTAGTCATTTGTTACAACAGATTTCATTGCAATTGATTTAGGTGGAACTAGGGATAAAAGAATGAGCTCCTCATTAACTTAATATTAAGATTAATAATAGTACCTACATCGATCTAGGTGGAACGAAGGATGAATGAATGAGCTCACAGGGTCAACTATAAATCCAATTGAGTCGTTGCATTTGCATGGTGTTTGTATTGCATTCATCCCGACCCGAGTCGTCGATCGATCACTCTGAGTTAAAATGAGTTCTCATTAACTTAATGTTAAGATTAATAATAGTACCTACATCGATCTAGGTGGAACTACGGATGAATGAATGAGCTCAAAGGGTCAACTACAACTTCAATAAAGTCTTTTGGCAATTGTATAATGAGATGGTATTGCGTTCCTCCCGACAATAGTCATCCATCGATCACTCTGAGCCAAATCGATTCTTACTACCACATATGTTCAACTAATACCTTAATTGAATAATCTGGGACTAGGGGTGAGTTCTCATAGGGTCAACTACAACTTTAATTGAGTCTTTTGGCAATTGCATGATGAGACGGTACTGCGTTCCTCCCGACAAGGGTCATCGATTGATCACTCTGAGCCGAACCAATTCTTACTGTAGACACATAATTTTGTCCCTCCCCAAAAGCATTCTTACCATTTTACCCTCGTCTTAGTGTGTGCCCTCACCCATGTGATAACCCCTTCACAAAAAGACAAAAAATAACAATTCCTAACTAATTTTATCTTATTCTAACAACCCCTTCCTATTAAAAATGACACATCACCATCACCACCCTAACTACCCATGTGATCCCCTCCTCCCTTTTCTTGTTCACAAAGAAAGAATATATAGGGGACCCACCAAAATTCCCTCATGAGAACAAATCCATGCCCATGCTAAAAGAAAAATTCTAAGAGGGAAAAAGGGGAGGCTCATTCTTTGATCATCATCTTCTCTACAATAACAACAATCACAAAATAATCTTCCTCACAAGAACAAGAAGAAGAAGAAGAACAAAAATAAGGGGGCGCCGATGAAAAGTAACCGGTGAACAGTAACGGCGTAAAAAGTGACGGTGAACGGGTCATTATTTGTCGAGTTGGATTGTTGGTGTTAAGGTTCAGCTCGAGGTTTCCGAGTGCGGACTCTCTTTATTCGAATAACATTGAGTTTGAAAGCTTCAAATTTAAGGTCCAATTCTTTCTTCTCTTTTATTTAATTCTTATGTGATTGTGATTGCGTGTGATTCGATACCGTGGTTTATTTGTTGATGTGAACTGCTAGTGACATTTGGGTGTGTGTTGTGCTAAGCATGATTGGTGAATTTTTGTTATTCTCGATTGGTGGATTGTGTATTGAAATGGGTTAATCACGTGGTTGAAAATGAATTAAGGTGAGGATAAAAAATAGAGGAAAATGAATATTGATTAATTTTGATGTATTGATAATGTTGAACATGATAGAATTGTGATACGTTGAACTTGGTAGGCAAACGTAGGCCGGGTAGGCAAATTTAGGAATAACGATTTGTTGGAGTGTTTGAATATATGCGTGAATGGTACTTTCTACTTTATTGCACGAAAAGTTTAAATTGTACTCATTTGGCCGGGGAATGCCCCAAAGAATTTGTATTGATTTATCCGGGGAATGCCCCGAAGTAGCATGTACGCAAAGGAGGCTCGTGATCAAGGCCCAGAACGTTGGGTGGAGTTTAGTTTAGGATTAGTTTAGAATAGAATATGTTTTATATTTCAACATCTTTTTTATATTGGATTGTATAATTTGGACTGAACATTATTTTGGTTTGTTTTGAATTTTGTGTGATTTGTTTATTTGCTTGTTTTGTGTGTTTATGTGGTTTGTACATTTGTAATGTCAAATTAGCCGATACACTCCACCAAGCAACCATGGTCAAACCACGGGATCGAGGGGTGCCTAACACCTTCCCCTCGGTCAACAGAATTCCTTAGCCAAAATCTCTATTCGCGGATCAGTTTTTAGAGTCAAACCGTTTTGAAAAGGATTTTCCAAAGGAGACTTGGCACACCGGATTATGCCAAGTGGCGACTCTAAATAAGAAAAAAAATAATAATGTAAATAATCTTTTTTTTTCGAAACAAATTTTTCATTTTTGTCACCTTAATAATAAAACCCTTTTGAACTTAAAATACATATCTTTTTTTGGAATCAAAAAAGGAGTGTGACAGCTCTGGCAACTCTGTTGGGGAACTTTTCAGAATTCGGTCTTATTTTTGGAGTCGTATCGGTTTTGTTTGGCATTATGGGTGTATAAACATTGTTTGTGATTATTGTTTGTGTTATTGTTATCACTGTTGTGCGTTTTCGTGCTCTTTGTGTACAATATTTATCCTATATGTTACCGCTTTTATATTTGGCATCATGTGTCTACCCCCAGGCCTTCTTTGTGCAACAAGTCCATAGTACACGTATTGTACACGACCTCTAGTTGAGTCACCCTTATTTTAGGGGGGGAGCCGTCGGTGTTATGGAGTAGGTGGAAAGCAAAGCAGCCACTATCGACCATACGCTCCCTCAAACAGCCTTGTTAGTGAACCACAACATAGGTCAGCCTTTACGTCATGCTTATGTGCATTATATTGAAGATCTAGTAAGGCCCACTTGGCCCTTTGTAGGAGACTCGCCTCTAAGGCATCCCTACGTGCTAAATATTGCATCTTTGAGGGTAACGAGGTTATTTGACCGACTGGTTTGGGCAAAAACATGAGTTAGAAGCAAAGTGTGTAGGCAAGAAATTCTTAAAAAAAAAAAAGAAAAAAAGAGTGAAAAAAAAAGAATTTGGTAGTTTTTAGGGTTCTTTATGACTTTTGTTTTTTCACAATTTAAAAATTAAAAAAAAATATTTTTTTACTGTTTGCACTCATTTCCCAAAAAATCAAAAATATTAAAAAATTTTCCTTTCATTTCTTTAGTAAGCATTCATAATTCGAAAACTCCAAAAATATTTTTTCCTTTCAATAGGAGCTTTGTACATTCTTATATAGTGAAAATGCCAAAAAGATTTTTCTTCATAATTCTTGGTGTCAGTTTTAGTTGAAGTGTCTAATTAAAAATCCAAAAAAGGATTTTATTTGTTTGTCTTTGGTTGTGTCTCTTAAGTTAGGGTCAATATATTAGATAATTATTAATTGTCCAATCTGGACGAACTACGCACCTCTGATTCTCCTCTCTTGGGAGTGAGATACGTAGGCAGCCTATTGTTGGTTCGGAGATCTTATTTCAAAAATCCAAAAATATTTTTTCTTCACTCTATATTTAGAGTAGGTGTCATATGCATCTTCAAAAGGAAACAACAAAAAGATTTTCCTTTAATAGGTTCAAGTTTTATTTTCACATGAAATTCAAAAATCGAAAACCCAAAAAAGATTTTTCTTTGGTAATCATAGGTTTCATTTTGTATAAGGAGTTTAAACCTAAAAAAAAGATTTTCGTCAATTCTTTTGACAATTTGTTATTTTTGATGTTTAAAAAAAAGAGTTTAATTGGCCATTTTGGCAAAACTTCACGAACTACGCACACCTGATTCTCCTCTTTCGGGGGTGAGATACGTAGGCGCCCTTCTTGGGTTCGGTGATCTTTTCTAAAAGAAAAAAGGTTTTAAAAAAAATGTTGAACTCTAACATATTTGTTGCCTCTTGTTCAGTTAGTTTAAGGTGGTTGGTTTGTGGTTTCCTTGCTGGTCCTCCATATCACACCAAATCCAAGGAAAGTTTAGTTTTGTCCAACAAGGATATAGAGAGAGGTATCATGGATGAAACAAGGAGTCAGGAAATTAAGAGTTTAAAGGAAGAGAATTTGAGATTGAGACAACAAATGATGGAAATGTATCGAGCTTGGGCCAGTGGGCTGCCTCCACCTTCGTTCCCCACCTTTGACCTTGCAAATACCTTGAGTCTTCCACCAAAATCGTAAAGTCAGTTTTTGTCTCCTTATCCATAATGGCATGCACTTGTCCCTCAACATCGTCCTCGACCCCCACGAATTTACCAAGGAACCTCTAAATCCAAGTTTCATTCGAGGCTAGAGTTTGTAAAGGGAAGGAAGGAAAAGGATAATTTCACTCCTATTGGGGAGTCCTATGCTAGTTTGTTCCAGAGATTAAGACAGCAGGGCATGATCACTCCTCTCCTTGGGTATACTCCTGACCCACATTCAAAAAGTTTTGATCCTAATGTGCGATGTGCATATCATTCTAATATCCAGGGTCACAGTATTGAAGATTGTCGTGCTTTGAAAAGAGAAATTGAAAAGATGATTCAAGATAAATCAATAATGGTGCAGAACATTGACAGTGAGAAAAGCTCTAGTCATGCTGATATGCAAACCAGTGGCTAAGATGTCAGGCTGAGCAATTGAGAAGTCACCTCTCTCCTTACTAGGAAGAGGTTTGGTAGCTTGCTTTGTTTTATTTTCTGTTGTTCGAATTATTCCAGGGTTGTAGTTCAGGATCTATCTTGTTTTGTCCTTTTGTTGTTTATGTCCAAACCTTTCTATCTTTTGTTTCAACTAAATGAAGTGTCCCATTTTTCTTTGTGATTTAAATATGTGTTGTTTGTTTATTTTCTTTGCATAGTACATTTTATGTTGACTCTAATGATATGACATGCTAGTAAAATTTTTAGCCAAATCTTAAAATTCAGTTTAAGCATGAACATTGAATCAGAGGGTTAAATTTAGAAAAAGAGAGCATCTGAGAAAATAGATAGAGTGCTGGGGCATTTGGTGATCAAGTTGAAGCCTTCTTTGAAAATTAAGGCCATTATTTTGAGAATCGTGAGAATAACTTGGTCATCAATTGAAAGACATATCTCAATTAGGTCAAGCAGTGAATATGCGATCCTATGTCAAAAGAAACAGAAAAAAATCAGCTCCACGAGGTCATGAATCCTTTAGCATAAGGAATGTACAATGAAAGTGGAGTTGTATGTTTGACAAGGGTAGAAGAAGAATTGGCACACATGCTCAGTTAAAGTTAGTATTGTGAATGTGTCACAAATGATCTTTATCTTTTATTTCATATTGCATGATATGTACTAACATTTTCAAGGATTGATATGATGAAGGCATTTCATTCTGCTATCCAAACATTGTGTGATCCTTTGTTTACCCCATTTGAGCTTTAGTCCTATTTTCTTTCATACCCCTCTTTTGGAATCAAGATAGAGTCAGCAAAACTCAAAAGAAAAGTGTCAAGCAAAGCAATAGAGTCAGAAAAATTTCAAAAAAAAGAGAAAAAAATGAAGAAAATATGTCCAAAAGGAAAGAAAAGAGAAGAGTATCAAGAAAAATAGAGTAAGAAAGTTCCAAAGAGAAAAGAGTCAACAAAAGAAAAAATTAGAATCAAGTGAAAGAACAAGCTGCCAGAGCTACGTGTGACCTGATTCTCCTTTCTTGGGGGTGAGATATGTAGACTGCCCTACTAAGGGCTCGGTCCAACCAAATAAACCATTTAGAATCACTCAGTTAAAAGAAACTGGGGCATGAGTTAATCCTCATTTTTTGAGTCGATTCCAAAAGTTGTAAGTCCTAACCCACTTCAAGTGCCGTTTGGGCCTCATGCCATCCTTTCTTTCTAACCCTATCCAAAATCCAAGTTAAAACCAAAGAAAGACCTTCAGATCAATCTTTGGGGATGTTAAGGAAAAGCATCCAAGAGATATGATGATGTATTTGGGAACTACCTGTCTTCCTCAGTACAAGGAATCAAGAGAGAAATAAAAATAAGAGAGTCTTATTGGTGAAAACCCTCACCGACACTATAAGGCGATGGTAAGTTGAGAGAAATAAAAATGAGAGAGTCTTCTCAGTGAAAACCCTTACGGGCACCATAAGACGATGGTGAGCTGAGAGAAAAATAAGAGAGGTTTGTTGGCGAAAACCCTTCAAGGTGCCGCTAATCGAATGAGGTCTCCGAATGTAATTAGCCCAAGGAAGCAACTCAGTTTTAAGGCCATTAACCCAACAACAACTGGTGGAAGGTGTGGATGGAAAGATCAGGCAGATTAATCCAAAATGCATGGCATAATCATTAGAGTTGACAGTCATTTTTAGATAATTTTTTCATTTCTTTGTTTCAAATGGGGACATTCATTTTCTTTTCTTTTCTTCTTTATATTTTTATTTTTATTTTTCTTGGGTCAGTTGTCCAAATAAAAATTATTGTCATTTTTTTTCTTGTCTTTGAGTCAAGTCCTTGTCAAAACAAGTGAGGAAATATTTCAAAACTGCTACCAGCTTCTCCAATTGCACAAAGCAAGACAAAAGTCAGCACATAAAAGAGACATGATTGTTATCCGAAATAAGGCATACAAATTTTGTCAACCGACCAGTTTGGGAACTCATGGAAATACCAAGGTTCAAAGGGTTTATCTGAGAAGCATGACAAAGCAGGGATACTGTATTTGTTTTAGAGTCACTCTTAATAATCTGAGTTTGGGTCAATGATACAGCAAGCCAGTGACACATGCTAATGGTTGAAAGCAAGATTAAATGCGATTGGGGCAAGAGCAATTTCCACGAAAGCCAAAGCCGCAAACCAGCCTCCATGTTTTTAAACTAACAAGTTTTCTTTGTATGAAATAGGAACACATGCTACCTTCGAATCAAGGATTTTAAAGCCTAAACATCAAGGGCCGTAATATTGTCACTTCTACAAATGCAAGAGGCAATGTTGCTGCACATATTTGTTATTCAAACCCATGGTAATTCAAGCGGCATTTGTAAGGAGACGCACTTCCTTGTTTTGGTAATTCTAGCAACATTTGTAAAGAGATGCACTTTCTTATTTGGGTAATTCCAGTAATATTTGTAAGGAAAAGCACTTCCTTATTTGGTAAATCCAGCAACATTTGTGACGAAATACACTTTCCTGTTTGGTAATTCAAGCAGTATTTATAAGGAGATGCACTTCCTTGTGTGGGAAATTCAAGCAACATTTGTAAGGAGATGCACTTTCTTGTTTGATAATTCAAGAAACATTTGTAAGGAGACGCACTTACTTGTTGGGTAATTCAAGTAATATTTGTAAGGAGATGCACTTCCTTGTTTGGGTAATTCAAGCGGCATTTGTAAGAAGACGTACTTCCTTGTTTAGTTAATTCAAGAAACATTTGTAAGGAGGCACACTTCCTTGCTTGGGGTAATTCGAGCAACATTTGTGAGGAGACGCACTTCTTGGTTTGGGCAATTTGAGAAACATTTGTAAGGAGACACGCTTTCTTATTTTGGTAATTCAAATGCTATCATGAGGAGACGCACTTCTAAAGGAGACACACTTTCTTGTTTTGGTAATTCAAGCGGCATTGGTAAGGAGACACACTTCCTTATTTGGTAATTTAAGCGGTATTGGTAAGGAGAAACACTTCTTTGTTTGGTAATTCAAGCGGTATTTGTAAGGAGACACACTTCCTTGTTTGGGTATTTAAAACGGCATTTGATAAGGAGACGCACTTCCTTGTTTGGGGTAATTCAAGCAACATTTGTAAGGAGACACACTTCCTGGTTTGGGCAATTCAAGAAACATTTGTAAGGAGACGCACTTCCTTGTTTGAGTAATTCAAGAGACATTTATGAGGAGATGTACTTCTTTATTTGAGTAATTCAAGCGGTATTGGTAAGGAGACGCACTTCCTTGTTTTGGTAATTCAAGCGGCATTGGTAAGGAAATGCACTTCCTTGTTTTGATAATTCAAGCAACATTGGTAAGGAGATGCACTTCCTTGATTGGGTAATTTGACTTTTGCTTTTTAGGTGATGCACTTTCTAACTTAAGTCTTGATTCCTAGAAGATGTACTTTCTAGTCGAGTTATTGCACTTAACCCTAAGGAGACACACTTCCTTGCTAGTTTTTATTTGTCAGGTGGCACACTTTTTAGCTTAAACTTGTATCTCTAGATGACACACTTTCTAGTTAGAATCCCTCACTTTAATTCTTAGGAGATGCACTTCCTAATCTTGGTTATTTAATTTTACTCTTAAGAGATGCATTTCTTAGTCAGAGTCTTGATTCATCATTGCAACATGCAAGTAGATATGATGTGACTTTTCCAAAAGTCTTCTGATGATAAACTAGGGCAAAAATTCAATTTCTGTTTTTGAAACTTTACTTTTCTGACAAATAAAACCTCTTTATAATAATATTTGTTTGAGATAATTTTCTTTTTAGTTTTGATGTGATTTCAGGAGCCTGCCCGATGGAAAACCAAGCAACCAGGTGAAGAAATTGAAAGTTAAACAGATTGAAAAATAGCAAGTCAGGAGCCCACCTGTAGAACAGGGTCAAGAAGTTGAAAGCATTGCAACAAGTTGATGAAATATCAAGTCAGGAACCCGCCTGGAGAACAGGGTAAAGAAATTGAAAGGCAAGCAACAAGTTAAAGAAATAGCAAGTCAGGAGCCCGCCTGAAGAATAGGGTGATGAAACGTAAGTCAGGTGTCCAACAGAAGCTGTATAGATAGGATTTTAGTAATTTCATTTATGTTTTAACTTGTAATTTTAATTTTTGATGTAATGACAGAGCCGTGAACCAGAGCCTCGACGGGACCTCACTCGACTCTCCAACTCGATCGTCTTTCTTTCTTTTGTTTCTTTCCTGCGAATAATGGTCGGGTCAAAATTGTGTCTTGTTGTCTACTTCTTTGTATGAAAACACTTTGTGTTTACCTGCAAAGAGGGGCATGATGTAGACACATCCAGAAAGCATTCTTACCATTTTACCTTCGTCTTAGTGTGTGCCCTCACCCATGTGATAACCCCTTCACAAAAAGACAAAAAATAACAATTCCTAACTAATTTTATCTTATTCTAACAACCCCTCCCTATTAAAAATGACACATCACCATCACCACCCTAACTACCCATGTGATCCCCTCCTCCTTTTCTTGTCCACAAAGAAAAAATATATAGGGGACCCACCAAAATTCCCACAAGAGGACAAATCCATGCCCATGATAAAAAAAAAATTGTAAGAGGGAAAAAAGGGAGGCTCATTCTTTGATCATCATCTTCTCCATAATAACAACAATCACAAAATAATCTTCCTCACAAGAACAAGAACAACAACAACAAAAATAGGGGCACCGATGAACAATAATCGGTGAACAGTACTAATGAACAGTAACGGCGTGAAAAGTGACGGTGAACGGGTCATTATTTGTCGAGTTGAATTATTGGTGTTAAGGTTCGGATCGAGGTTTCTGGGTGCGGACTCTCTTTATTCGAATAACATTGAGTTTGAAAGCTTCAAATTTAAGGTCCAATTCTTTCTTCTCTTTTATTTAATTCTTATGTGATTGTGATTGCGTGTGATTCGATACCGTGGTTTGTTTGTTGATGTGAACTGTTGGTGACATTTGGGTGTGTGTTGTGCTAAGCATGATTGATGAATTTTCGTTATTCTCGATTGGTGGATTGTGTATTGAAATGGGTCAATCACGTGGTTGAAAATGAATTAAGGTGGGGATTAAAAATGGAGGAAAATGAATATTGATTAATTTTGATGTATTGATAATGTTGAACATGATAGAATTGTGATACGTTGAACTTGATAGGTAAACGTAGGCCGGGTAGGCAAATTTAGGAATAACGATTTGTTGGAGTGTTTGAATATATGCGTGAATGGTACTTTCTACTTTATTGCACGAAAAGTTTAAATTGTAATTAGTTGGCCGGGGAATGCCCCAAAGAATTTGTATTGATTTATCCGGGGAATGCCCCGAAGTGGCATGTACTCAAAGGAGGCTCGTGATCAAGGCCCGGAACATAGGGTGGAGTTTAGTTTATTATTAGTTTAGAATAGAATTGGTTTTATATTTCAGCACCTCTTTTATTTTGGATTGTATAATTTGGACTGAACATTATTTTGGTTTGTTTTGAATTTTGTGTGATTTGTTTGTTTGCTTGTTTTGTGTGTTTATGTGGTTTGTACATTTGTAATGTCAAAGTAGTCGATACGCTCCACCAAGCGACCGTGGTCGAACCACGGGATCGAAGGGTGCCTAACACCTTCCCCTCGGTCAACAGAATTCCTTAGCCGGAATCTCTGTTCGCGGATCAGTTTTTAGAGTCAAACCATTTCGAAAAGGATTTTTCAAAGGTGACTTGGCACACCGGATTATGCCAAGTGTCGACTCTGAATAAGAAAAAAAAAATAATGTAAATAATTTTTTTTTTAAAATAAATTTTTTATTTTTGTCACCTTAATAATAAAACCCTTTCGAACTTAAAATACATATCTTTTTTTGGAGTCGAAAAAGGGGTGTGACACTTACTACCTCATATGTTCAACTAATACCTTAATTGATTAATCTAAGACTAGGGGTGAGTTCTCATAATGTCAACTACAATAGATGGCAACCCCTATTTGATAATTTACAATAAATGGGTAATCTATTGCGACATTGACTTAAACCATTTGATAATTTACAACAGATGGGTAATCTATCGCAACAGATGACTTAATATATTTGATAGTTTACAACAGATTCGTGATCTGTCGCAACAAATGACATAATCTATTTGATAGCTTACAACAGATGCGTAATATGTTACAACAGATTACCTAATCTGTTTGATTTGATCCAACAAAAAAGATATCTGTTGCAACAACTTGAACATTTGTTTATATATAATTCAATTGAGTTCATATGTTAGACTAATACCTTAATTGAATGTGAGTTCTTATAGGGTCAGCTACAACTTCAATTGAGTCTTTTGGCAATTGCATGATGAGACGGTACTGCATTCCTCCCGACTAGAGTCGTCGATCGATCACTCTGATCTGAACCAATTCTTACTACCTCATGTGTTAGACTAATATCTTAATTGATTAATCTAGGACTAGGGTAATAATACCTTCATTGAATACTCTAGGACTAGGGGTGAGTTCTCATAGGATCAACTATCGATTAATCTAGGACTAAGGTTGAGTTCTCATAGGGTCAGCCACAACAGATGGTAGGGCCTATTTGATAATTTACAACATATGGGTAATATGCTGTGACATATGACAATCCATTTAATAATTTACAACAGATGCTTCATCTATCGCAACAGATGCCTCAATCTATTTGATAATTTACAACAGATTCATAATCTGTTGTTACCTAATCTGATTGATAATTTACAACAGATGAGAAATCTGATGCAATATGTTGAACATTTATTTTTTACAATTTCAATTGAGTTCATATGTTAGACTAATAGTACCTAAATTGATTAATCTAGGACCAGAGGTGAGTTTTCATAGGGTCAACTAGAGTACTCGATCAACTATAACTTTAATTATTTTTATACAATTTCAATTGAATTATCCTTTTGGCAATTGCATAATGAGAGGGTTAAAAATTACGCATATATTTTATGATTTTTTAAAAATAATTAAGATCAATTCAAACCAAATTAACATTTTCAAAACTTGTCATTCTTTTCCAAAATACAAATCAACCCATACAAAATGTTTCATCATTTCAAATCTCAAGATCTCGCTCTTTCTCTCTTATCCTCACTCAACAATACAGTACAACCAACAACTACTCAACAAATTTGCTCAACCCTCCATAACAGATCATTTTTCTTCTAATTTCCGACCACATAGGTGTTATTTTTAACTTTATTCTTGCTTGTATCAGTTGTTTTCTTTGTCTTCGTAGGCAACAGAGTTCGAGAAGATCTCTATATTTGTTATTTTTTTTTCTAAAAAATAAGGGCTTTTAAGTTAATGATGAAAAATAAAACTTTTAGTTGTATTATCTTCGAGAATAAGTTTACAATTTTGAGTTTTGATAGTAAAATCATAGGAAGAACTCGAGAAATCCTTAGTTTCCATCGCAGTATTCTGTTGACTGTCGTTGTATTGTTGGATGGTGTTTGTAGTGTAGGTGGTAGAGGCCATCGTCGTCATGGTGGCACTGGTAGTGGCATTGGTTGGTGGTGTTTGTGGCGGTTGTTGGTATTCGTGGTGTTTGTTTATTGGCATTGGTTGGTGGTGTTTATGGTGGTGGCTGTTGGTGTGTCGGTATTCGTGGTGTTTGTAATATATTTTTAAAAATTTATGCATACATCAATTGTAATGTAATTTTTATTTTTCTTTGTTTGTAGGTAAAATATATCTCTCAAAAGAAAAGAAAGTGAAAGTGGATCAATGTCTGACCACCCAAAAAAAAGGCTACAGTACAAAGGGATTCGGAGGAGCTTCCTGAACAATCTCAGTCAGGGAAAAGTGAAGCTAAGGAGAGATGTGAAAACAACATTGAGAGAGGTGGACAAGGGTCTATAGATGGTGATGAATAAAATGAAAGTGAGAAAGAGGAAGAATTGGAGAGTGAGAAAGAGAAAAAGGATGATCATCAACATGATGATAATGGATCACCAATGGGGCGTGAATTAATATCGACATCCCAGCATGATCCTGTCAAAACTTTTAGTATTGACAGGTTTCAAGTTGCGATGCCGATAAATGACCCAGAAGCAAAACAACTAACTGGTCAAATTGTACTTAAATGTCAGATGGGGAAATTTTTTGAACACTTTATGAAAATTATGAAGAACGAAAGTATAGGAGGACTTTTTAAGAAGAGCTACTTTAAACGCTTTCTTGAGATACCTGAGGACCCCTCTACCCATATCAGTTTCCCTACGATGATGGTAAATGTTCTTCTCAAGCGCAGGATCAAGTACGTGGGGGATGATAAAGATCCAGAGGAGGTGGGCAAAAAGAAGATGGATGAAATCTGGATCAACTACTGTAGCATGCCTGTTTGTTTTGGCTTGTAAGAGTTTGCCATAGTGACGGGCTTGAGATGCCATCATTCAGAAGGACCACCACCCCACAAAAGATCCAAGGCAAGAAAATTCAAAGAAAAATAGATGGGTTGTTTGACATTGCTCGACGTGGCTATAAAACATTAGATTTGTTGACAGATCTCGAGGATAAAACCATACTAGAGTAGTAGAAGGAGCAATTGTGCTTAGTTTGGTTTGCCCATTCGATTATATTGGCAAGAGACGTTAACAAGGTCATAAAAGATGATTTGTTGGCGCGTGCTAAGGATTTTGATAAATTCAACAATTATCCCTGGGGATATGACAACTTCTACTTGACTGTCCAATATTACTGACAAAGCTATCCTCAGGGACGACCACATTATACGGCTTTCCTTGGGCTTTCATGATAAAATTAATCACTAATTTTACTCATCCATTAATTTATATTGAATATAGTTATTATGACTTTTTTTTGCTTGTTTCCTGTTTACATTTTTTAGGCTTGGGCATTTAAAGTCATTCCTCCCCTCCGAAAGTAGTTAATGGATTACCCGGATGGGGTTTCTCATCCAAGGATGTTTAGGTGGTTGGCTGCAAAGAGAAACACCAATATTAAGGAGACTGATCTCTTTAACCCTCCGGATGATGCAGTACGTCTTCTTCAAGTAAAATAATTTTACTCAAAGAAAAATATTGAACAGATGTTATATCTGATGCACCATATGGAACATCTGTTGTGACAGGGTATACCTTACATCAGATTACCCATCTGTTGCTTTGGTTCTCTGAACCTGACTCCTAACAGCTTAACCATCTATTGCAAATTATGCAACAGATGTGTAATCTGATAACATATTGTTCATCCATTGCAACATACAAATCATATGTTGCATTAAAAATTACCCATCTTGTGCAACTGTTGCAACAGATGATTAATATTTTGCATTAGATTATCCATGTGTTGCTCTATTTCTCTGGACCAGACTCAAACGAATTTTAACCATATACTGCAAACTATGCAACAGATGGGTCTTTTTTTTAAATGTAGCCCAACTATGAAAATTATTATATTATATGATTTAAATGCATCTGTATTTTTTTTCTTTTTTATAGGTTGTCCATCATCCATGGATCGTGCCTACTGAGGAGGAGTCGGTGATGACTTTTTATATTACTCTAGGTCATTTTGATACTATAGCAGACCCAACGATGGAGTTAATAAAGAAGGAATTGGCTGGAGCAACAGCCATAAGAAGAGCAGTTAGGTAAGGTCAGCCTAATGTTGAGGTTCTTCATCACCAACCTTTTACTAAGGCAGATCTGGGTGCTTCTTCTGGTGGAGTTGTTGGTGTTGGTGGCAGGCATGCTAATGCTGCTACCACTCGTGATGATGAACATGTTGATGCTCAAGAAAGAATAAATATGTTTGAAAACAACCCTTTTCTCCCTTACACAGGTCCCTCTCACCCCTCTTTACCCTCGTGTTCTCGTTGAAAATACGAAGAGTGCAAGGACAGATAGGATAAACTCTTTGAAAAAGTAGAGGCTATCTTTAAGGCTATCGAGGAATTCAAATCCAAGAGGTGTGTCATACTATCCAAGAAGGTGAGGGAGCCACATACTCCTACAGTGTTGGTTAGGAGAAAGAAAAGAACAATTAGAGGCGTACTCTATGGTTGAAAATCAAAATAAATTGCAATTCCTCTCTCTCCTAAAGCTGTTGAAGTTCAGAGGGCCAGTCAAGAAGGTAGACATATATACCGAACTTGGTGCCGAAGAGAAGAGGGATCTACGATAGGCCAAGAATGCCAAGCCAGGCGCACCAGATTACCCCAGGCCTTTCTTTTCCCCCCAAGACTTCCAGACTATGACTGATATACGTATGTCGTACGAGGACAAGGCAAATTTACTTTTACTAACCTAGCCCTTCTAATCTACCCCATGAAGGAGAAGCTACGCAACAGATTTCACATCTATTGCAACAGCTGGGTATACTGGTGTAACTGGTAGTGGTTCTATTGCAACTTATTATCCATCTGTTGCATAAGTTGCGTTGGATTATTGATTCAGAGAACCCTATGAAATAGATGGACCATCCGTTGCATCTTTTAAATTACTAACCTATTTAAAAATTGACTTTTTATCTCACAACATGTTGACATAATTCTCTGCCTCATGAGGAAAAGACAATTAACCTATCGAGAAGCTTATGACGTTGTCGATAGGATAATGGACCTCGACTTCTGCAAGAAGCTCAAGGATAAGTACGGTCAACTCAATGGGGAGGCGTTATCCCTTGGCGCGAGACTTGATTTCCTAGTTCCTACGTTGGTCTTGGATGAAGAAGAACTGATAAAATATATTGGAGGAGAGAGGCCAAATCCATACGGCAAGAGCTGGACCGAGGCAAAAAAGATTCTTGCAGTCATTAGCATGAACGACATGCATTATCGAGCTGTTGAGATACTACTCGAGAAAGGAAAGATCAATGTTGATGACTCTATCGTACCTCTCATCGATGATTTCGATTTTTTTCTCCTAGTGGAGCCACTGATGGTGCTATTGCCCATCTTGTTGAGGGAGAGTAAACTGATGAATCATTTGCCAAAGAAAGTATTGATAAAGAAATCATGGGATTTTAAAGGTCGAAAAAAGGGAATGATCCTTTCAAAAGATGATGTCACTAAAGCGAGCGGCTCGCACGCTCTTGCATACATCGAATGTTTACTGACTAGTACAGAAATGGCCGACCCAATGAATTTTCTGTGCGACAACGTTGTGGCAAACCCGCAAGAGGTCTGGTCTTATGGGGTACTAACTGAACGTTTGAAGCCTGTGTATATAGAAGAGTCTGTGAAATAGAAATTTTTAATTTCAAGTCATGCTTCACTTTATTACATATACATGTAGTGGCAATAATTTTTTTCTGATGAAAGTTGAGTTTTTTATAATGCAATAGATTGTCAATCTGTTGTAAAATATATTTAATCTGTTATGGCAGATAGTTTATCTGTTGCAATAGGTTAGTCATCTATTGCATTACACCGATGTTATTTTTATGAAGAATCCAGTAATCTAAGTCTAATCTGTTGCAACAGTGGGAAGACCTGTTTGATAATTTCCAACAGATGACCTAATTTTTACAACATATGCCTAAATCTTTTTGATATTTTCCAACAGTTACGCTTGAATATCCATGTGCTCGACAACACCAAACCAGTAACAAATACACACACCAACATGAAAATTTCAGCAATTAGGCTTGAATATCCATGTGCCCAACAACACCAAACTAGTAGCAATAACGACAATAATGTAGTATCTTCTTGCTCGATTTTGTTTCTCTTCAGAAGCCTTGACTTTGTTCAACAAATCCCAGATTACACGATTTGATTGTGAAGGGTGTCGTTCTTCATACCAATCAAAGTAATCGTATCCACTCAATTTCTATAAAAAAAAGAGAACACAATTACAAAATAATTACAAGTCAATAATTAATCAACTAATTAAATAAAAAAAATATTACCTTTGAAATCTTACAAGTAAAAAATCTACGACCCGAATTTTGTTGAGTCCAAAAAGTCTTTAAGAGAGCTTCATGACCGCACTTGCAATATCAAAAATCTTTATCACAAAAAATAGTGAAAGATGCGTTCGACATTGTCAAGCTCAGTAGGAAAAAATGAAAGAAATAATTTGAAGAATTTGGATAGATAAAAGAAGATGTCGATGAGGAAGAAGATTTGGGAATTTAGGGTTAAATTTTAGGAGGAAGATGAATATATAAGATAATGGAGGGTAAAAAAATGACTGTTGGGGGCCAAGTGACGGTGATGGCAAGTCAGCAAAATGTGCCAAACTGAAATATTTGATGCCTATTTTATTTTACGTGTTTAAAATAAAATTGTCTACTTGGTGCCTATTTTATTTTGGGTGTTTGAACAAACACCGTCGATGGATTCTGACTTTTTTTATTTCAATTCAATTCACTTTAACCTTTTTACACGTAGTGATAATTTTTTATGTCCAACAAAATTTGAATTTTTATAATGCAACAGATTCTCCATCCGTTGTAGTAGTTATTCTATCTGTTCTGACATATAGTTTATCTGTTGTAATATGTTGGTCATCTATTGCATTATCTTGGTGTTTATATCTAAGTCCATATGTTGCAACAGTGGGAAGACCTATTTGATAAATTCCAATAGATTACCTACCTGTTGCAATATATGTCTAAATCTGTTCGATTTTTCCAATAGATGTGTCGTATGTTGAAACAGATACATTATCTGTTGCAATATTTGATTCTAGTATTCCTTTTTAATTTATAAGTTCAAATCTAAGGAATAAATAAAATTCATAAACAAAATAAATTGAAGCCTTCATAAATTAGCTGAAATAAATCAACGAATAAATAAAATGTAAAAAAATTATTATGGGTACAGATCTCAACAAATACATCAATAACAATTTAACTATACTGCCAAGGATTACGTTGACATGCTCAAGCTATAAAGATCTACTCAGTATGGACAAGTTGTTCTTTATTCGGTGCTATGGAATTTGGCTTTGCTCGTCGTGGATCTTTATTGTCGCTTATGTACGATTTTTGTTCTCTGTATTTCCATAAAAAGAGTAGCATATTGTCAATGTTGTTCAACAGTAGCTTCTTCAACATCCACCTGGAAAGCCAGAATTGGTCAATGCTAATCACGGAGATACAACAAAATGGAAAAGGATAACTCATCTCTTCTAGCAAATCAAACATGTCTTCCTCCCATTTTAAATTATCCCAAATAAATTATATTCTGTTGCAATAATGAATCAACTGTTGGGATAAATTTCTACATGAGGAAGACCCTGTATAATAATTTCCAATGGATGAACCATCTGTTACAATATATGAATCATCTGTTGCAGCAGACAGGTCGTCTATTGCCACAAATAAAAATGGTACGAAGAGCTGTTTGATTTGCTAAAACAGATGAGACATATGTTGCACCAGATACTTTATCTGGTGCAACAGGTTAGTCAACTGTTGCAACAAATATATATATCTGTTTGATAATTTTCAGCAGATGTGTCATCTATTGAAACAGATATGTGTCTGTTTGTTTTGTCAGTTGGAAGACATATATATTCATTCTTCAGCTCGTGCTACTCTCCTTTGGATATTGTACGTTACTTAGTGCAACACACAGAAAGAGGAGTTGTAATTTTGCTTTTTGGGTTGCTTGATAATGCCCTGGAAATCACTCTCCTTCTCCTCTTATCCCTAATCTCTAATGGAGCAGATGGAAATAAAATCCTCTTTGATAGAATGAGACCCCTCTTAGATGTCAATTCCTTTACAAAAGCAGTTAATGCATTAATAACATTAATCATTACATTATGTTTCGCCCTGCAGTCTTGATATTTGTATGCAGAACATTCGCTGGGAGAGGCAAAATCTGTATAACTAGTATGATCATACTCATAATGGTTTACTTTAAATACTATAAGAGGAGCATCATTAGCACCAACAACAGCACCACTACCACTACCAACAGCTCCATCGCTACTAAGACCATCAACAACAATAATCCCACCCTCCAAAATTATTTTTCTTGTGATGGTTATTGCTCCAAATAATTCTATTTTTATTCTGTTGATGACTAAAGGGTCCGATAAAGTTTGCACAGACCGTAAAGTAAGAAAAAATGGCATCTTCAACTCTCAATTGATCGGAACTAGTGACGGATGCACAATTTAACATAAATCATTACATTATTAGAATGATGATTAGATCATTTTAAAAAATTATTAATTAAAAAAAATTAATTATAATTATACTTACTGCATCCTCCGGGGGGTTGAAGAGATCAAGAAATTTTGCATTTTTATCAGTTTTGGCCGATAACCATCTCAAGATTCTTGGATAGGAAACTCCTTCCTGGTAGTTCACTTGTTGTCTCAAATAAGGAATGGCTTCAAACGTCCAAGCCTATAAAATAACGCTAATAAATCAAAACCATTATTGAGTGAAAAAATGAATGATATCATAATAGAAGAAAGAAATATTTATCATGAAAGCCCATGGGAAGCCATATAAGTTGACTGTCTTTGGTGCTAACGGAGTCAACAAATATTTGACAGTCATTTTGAAGCTTTCAGCCCCGAAGAATAGCTGTTAAATGCCTCAAGATCCTCGGAGAGCTTTATTAAACTGAGGCTTATGTTGTTGTTAACGTCTCTCGCCCAAAGAATATTATGTACAAACCAAACCAAACAATGACTGCTTGTGCGTCTTTAAAAGTCCTTTACCTTACGCTTTTATCAAATTTTTATTTTTGAAGCTTGGACCAACAATGGACATCAGGTCATCACGATCACATGACTTGCCTTTGCCTTTTTTAGGTATGCGGGGTGCTTTTTTGGGTTAGAATAGGTATAGCTTGAGAAGGAGGATAACATTTTAGTCCAGTAACTATGGCAAACTCCTTCCAATCAAAACAAACAGGCATATCCACACCTCATCCATCTTATCTTTGTTTTCATACATAAACCTACGCTTGAGAAGTTCATATATCATTTTCACTTGAAAACGAGCATTGTTGTGCTCCGACAAATCAAGATATTTTTCAAAGCAGCTGTCCCTGAAATAAGCATCCAATGTTTGTTCTCGAAGTATTTTTCTGAAGGCGTCGAAAGATTTTTCCATGGATGACTTAACCACAAAATCACCCGTTAAATCTGTGGCACCATCGCACTGCATTCTCACAAGATAACGATCAATGCTGAAGGCTTTGACCAACTCTTCGGTGGAAGGGCTATTAGCATTTGCATCATCTCTTTTGAAATATTCCTCCTCCTCATGTTTATCATATTCTGCTCCCAATTGAGATAACGCTTGTAACACAAGCTCATAGAGTGGTGGATGTAGCCTAGCTGCTTCTCTTGTTCCTTTACTTGGACTTGATTTGATTTCTGTTCTTTTGGGAACCATATTATCTAAAATTAACAAGAAAATAAAAAAATATATTATAGTTGATTAATGCATCGTTAAAAAAGGATAATAGTAAATCAAACAGGCAAAATAGTAAAATAACAGTTGCAATAGATCACCGATCTATTGCACCAGGTAATATATCTATTGCAGCATATAACCAAACTGTTGCAGCAGATGAGTAATCTATCATAACAATACAAAATATATCACTCATCTTTTAAGACAGATGAATGGTCTGTACAACAGATCACATATTATTGTGACATATGAGTGATCCGTTGGGACAGTTAAATAACCTGTTGCAACGGATGAGTAATCTGTTGTGACAATATAAAATAAATCACTCATCTGCTGAGAAAAATGAATGGTTTGTACAACAAATCACACATCTATCACAACATCATCTGTTGTAACATGTGAGTGATCTGTTGGAACAGTTAAATAACCTATTGCAATGGCTGAGTAATCTGTTGCGATAATACAAAACATATCACTCATCTGTTGAGAAAGATGAATGGTCTGTGCAATAAATCACACATCTGTTGTGACATCATCTGTTGCAATATATGAGTGATATGTTGAAACAGTTAAATAATTTGTAGCAATGGCTGAGTAATCTGTTATGATAATACAAAACATATCACTCATCTGTTGAGAAAGATGAATGGTTTGTGCAACAGATCATACATCTGTTGCAATATATGAGTGATCTATCAGAGCATTTAACTAACCTACATCAATGACTGAGTAATTTATTATGACAGTACAAAATATATCACTCATCTATTGAGAAAGATGAATGGTATGTGTAACAGGTCGCACATATGTTGTAACACATGAGTGATCTATTGGAATAATTATCAATGGTCAATATTGTTTAGATTTCTTCCAACATAGGGTCATCTATCGCGACAGATGAATGATCAGTTGGAAAAATTAAGTCTTAGACATTTCCTGTTGTAAGAGTTAATAGGATTTTATCCAACAAGAGGTTCATCTGTTGCAGCGGATCATTAATCTGATGGTTCTTCCGTTACACCAGATGGTTAATTAGTTGCATCAGATTTTTAATCCAATGCTTAATCTGTTGCAACATATGGTAAATCTGTTGCATTAAATTGTTAATCTGTTGCATCAGAATTGTAATCTGATGGTTCCTCTGGTGCATCAGATGGTTGATTTGTTGCATCATATGATAAATCTTTTGCATCAGATGGTTAATATGTTGCACCAGATGGGTAATCTATCGGAGGAAACAAAAAACAGTAGCACGATTTTGTTCAACAAAAAAATAACAATTTCACCATTTTTACCAAGAACAAAAAAAAGAACGAATCAACCCAAATTATCATTTTGTTTTTATAAACACAAACAATAAAAATCAAACTTCAAAAAAATGCAACAAACAACAAAATATCATAATTCACTTCGAAGAGAGAAGGAAAGAAATACCAGAAATTAGGATTTTATTCAGACCGCATTTCAAATTAATGCAACAAATATTGAAATTATTAACCAATACTATAAGAGAAGTTGGCTCAAGTTCCTCATTTTCTTCAAAACTAAAAAGGGCATAAATTTATACCTGTGAAAGAAGAAACGAAACAATGAAGAATTTAAAACTGTTGTTGCCGGAGAGCAAGGTTGTCACGTCGATTAAAGGTTGAAGTCGAAAAGAAACTCGAAGCCCAACTATTTGTAATCGGATGTTGAAATCGTCAAGGATTGAAATGAGAAATTTGCAGAACAGTTGGTTGGAAGAGAGTTAAGAGAAGTTGTCGAGAGAGGAATCAGAGACAGGTTGATTTGAATTGAAGAGGGGAACTCGAAGCCCAACTATTTGTCGTTGGAGGTACCGGGGGTTGAAGGGAGAAAAAAAGAGAAACTCGAAGCTCAACTATTTGTCTACGAAGGTAGAAGTCGTCAGAGGTTGAAGGGAGAAATTTTGCAGAACTGTTAGTTGGGAGAGAGTTGAGAGAAGCTGTCAAAAGAAAGGTGAGAGTGGTTGATTTGGATTGAAGAGGGGTGTGGATTGGGTTGATTTGTATTTTTAAAAAGATTAGAAAGTTTTGAAAATATTAATCAAGTCCACAATTAACTTAATCAAGTTTCCTAATGATATTTGACCCTATCTGTTGGTCAATGTCATCAATCCTTCATTCAAGACTTAAAATACACCTTTCCTTCAATTTTCTCTGGTTACAAGCTGGTTACTTTTTAAATTTCTTTTTATTGAATTTTATTTTCTTATTTCTATCATAGTAAATTTCTTTTTATTTTTATTATTCTAATATTTTAAAAAAATATATTTTTTTATTTATATTATTAATATCTCATTTCTCAACCTTTATTTCTTGTGATTCATGTTATTGTTCATATTTTTTCATTTAACATAATTTTGTTAGTATTCTAATTTTCAAATTAAAATAAAACTCATTGTTGAATAAGGTTGTACATTTACGTTTTCCTTTTCTTTTTATTCATATTTATGTATAATTATGTTGAAATTTGAAATAAGAGTATATTTACTTTTTTGTTTTAAATTTTGAGCTTATGTTATATTTTCAGTTCCAATTTATTTGTTTAGGTAGCAGTGACTTGATATTTCACTTTGCAAGCCATTCATTTTTTAGTTAAAATTAATTGATTATATTTTTGTCAGATGTTTTACTAACTTTATGGCATTATATTAATAATATTAATCTTCTTGTCAAACATATATTTTATGATGCTCTTAAATGTTATGCACATTTTAGTTTTTATGATTTTAATTAAAATATGCTAATTTAAAAAATATAAATCAATTATTGTTTTATAATATTAATTAAGAACACATGTTTATTGATTAATATATTTTAAAAAGATAATATATATCTTAAAATAATTAATTTAATACTATTTTTATATTAATTTTTATTTTTTATTTTTAAAATTTAATATAATTATGTGATTACACTTATAATCATACAGTAATTATATTGTGACAAATAAATATGTGGTCATAAATTACCAGGCTTACCAATTTGAATTAAAAAAAATATATAAAACTAAAAAACTACTAAAAAAAAAATTATGACATTGCATCTCCCTTATTTAACCCGAAAAAAATTAGCCGTTGTAATTTGTAAACTTATTACTGGTGCTGCTTCTTCTCCCCAACAAGAAGAAGTAACTTGACTCTCACAAATACTATAAGAAATATGAATTTTTACCCTTTTTCACATTGATTAGTGTCGTTTTCAAGAAGAATTAATCCATTTTCGTCGTCGCGTGATTTAGGAAATACATTGATGGAGGAAGATTCTGATTCTTGTACCCCAATTAAGATTATGGGGGGTGGTTTCAGGATTTTGAATTGAGGGTAATTTATGCAGCACCCCTTTTTGCATTATATTCACTCTATTTAAAAAAGAATGATCTAATTTGACTTGACACGGAGTTTAAAAAAGTAATAAGACTTTTAATTCTTATGGTTCTAAATTAAAGTTGTAACAAATGTAGCAAAAGACCCTTTAATCTTGTGATCTTAAGCATGTCACGTGTAAAATTGAAATTTAAATATTGTTAAAAAGGAAAGGTCATTCATTTGATGGTAACTAGTGTCAGTTATTGATTTGGTGACATCTTGGGTGCCACGATAAGAAGGGGCAGGGGAGGTGTGAGGTATCTTTGCTTGATGGTAGTGTTTATTTTTTGTTCTTTTTCTTTTCCCCCTCCTCTTGGTGCCTCAGTGATGATGTACTTCTTTTCAAGGCTGTTGTTGAGAGCCCTTTTTGAGTTGTGTTATCTACCGTATCCTTCTCTGTCATTTTAAAGTACTATGTTCAGAGAAAAATCCTACTCAATGGAGTAAGTAACAGTAACCTTCTTCACACGTTCTTCTTTTTGTCAAATGAAACTTTTATTAAGGTTTTGAAGATTTTGGCCCCTTCATAAAACAAGCTTGTAAGGCGTTGGAAATGGTCCAGTCTTTGAAATACTTCTAAAATAAAATCTTCTTGATGCAAGAGTCAAGAAGTGGCATTGTACAAGCTTTAACTTACCGCTAAAATCAAAATTATTGGGAATTCTTAGTATCTAATATAATCACGTTTCTGGTTTTTATAATTAAAGTGTAAGGATATGTTTGTCATTTTAGATGCTAGTATCGTTATTGCTAATATAAAGTAGTCGTATTCCATGCCATGCTTCGTGTAAAATAATAGTACAAGATTTGTGACAAGGAACGTGATTCTATTTTTATGAAAAAAAAAATGCCCACGTAATAATGCAGATTTTATACCGAGGTTATTCTGAATCCAAAACACCTTGGCATTGAGTTCCAGCTTGTGTAATATTCTGATTAACTGACACAAAACAAGCACATAGAAACATGCTCTGGCTGTGACAACGACTTGTCTTGTAGGATTAGGATATGTACTTCACCTGTAGAATACTTCTGAACCTTCCATGTCTAACATGTTTTAGCAAAGAAGTTTGGAGCTGCTATCGTTACTCTTGAGCATCAATATTATGGGAAGAGTTCACCCTTCAAGTCCTTAACAACTGGGAATCTGAAATATCTGTCATCAAAACATGCACTTTGACTTAACAGCTTTCAGGAATTTCTATCAGGTTGGCATCTTAATCCTATTTCCTTTATCCGTGGTAATTTCTTATCAATTGGAAGCACATTGCTTTTTCAATCTACCTCGATAGCTCATGGGTTACCTAACTGCTATCACTAATCTTTTTTTTGAAGTTGGCAACTTAACTGCTATCATGATATTAGTAGGATGACTGGATAAGCCAACCTCCAACTTTGTAGCACTATAGATAGCGTGCCTTGGGATTATAGCTCTTGGCCTAGAACTAACTTAAAATCTGTAGACCCATATTTTAGGTGGTTAGTTTGCTTTTTGTTGTTAAATGCTTCTAAAGTAATTCAAAAAGACAATGAAATAATTAACTTTCGGGAAACATGAATTGATGAGCCTTTTTTTTGGTTGGCACCTTAAAGCTAGTGTGGTCATATATGTGTTATTTTTTACTTGTCTGCAATTGATTATTGGGTTGTCTGGTTTTTGATCATTAGTATGCATGGCTGGCCTATGAATAATGACTTTGTTTCATATGATTCTCTCAGAGAAGTGTTTGCTTGAATTCACACTGACGGAATAGAAACAAAATGGCCCCATGCTAAAGTACTTCTGAACATGAAAAATTTGTAGTGGCTAGAGTACACGCTTTATTGTTGTACTGCAAGTATTTTTCTTATTTCTGAAACCTCTTTTCAACTTTCAGTGCCTCTTACCCTGCTGACTACACAGTCCAGCAGATGTTGACTGATTAGTGTTATATCACTCTAGGAACATAAGACTTTTGGATTCTACTTTGAATAAATGAACTGTTGACTTTTTCTCGACACCAAGTCTATGGCTATCATATAATTGGATTCTTGAAACCTAATGCCATCTGCAGAGTGAACTGAATTGGATGAAGTTCAGCTGCTTGCTTCGTGTTTTTCTTTTGGCTTTGTATATCTATAGGTGCTTGATGCACCGTTGCCTTCTGTAATCCACAATCAATCTGTTTGACACTCCTGTCTTGGCACAACTATAAATAATGTCCATCATCTAATGAACTGGAGACTGGTAGGTGTATCTAAGATGAAATACGTGCTTAAATTCATATTTCAGATCTAAACCAGCAAATTTCAGTGAAGTGACGAGTGTGTGAGGCTCATTGTTCAAGTTGGGTCATCAGATTTATATAATGAAAACTCTTGATCCTTAATTCTGAATGGATGCCAATCTAGTGGTTGGTATTCATGATGCATGAATTGTGACTAGTAACATGGTTTTAAAATGCATGCACGTCGAGATGGAAAGTAAATAGTAATTACCATGTCAAGGAGAAAGAGTTACTAATTTTCATTTCATTACTAAATGGTGGTATGGTTGAGAACACAGGCAGGCGATTATGAGTTAGTTTACCCATTCTCTGTGTGCCTTGAGTCAATCAGCAGATTGCCAACAATTTGTTTGAGCATAATTTTCTGAGTATAAGATCTTCTTAGATAAATATCCTTATTGTTTTCAAATTCGTTTGCTCATGTGGAAACTGCCACTGGGTCTATTCTCCCAGCAAACTTTGACACAACAACAAGATGTCCTGACGAAGTGTTAGGAGAACACAGCGACTGCAGCTTTTGAGGACCACAGTTGGAATGGAAGGCTACTAGAGACCTATGATAACTCAGGCTGACCAATTTGTGATTGCTCCATGCACTTGGTAAAGCTGCTTACTTTGGATTCTTTATTTACTACTTTACTACTTTTTAAGCTAATCCTCATGGTGTTTTTTTTTCTTATCCTGTTATGTCATTTCTCAGCTTAGTTTTAGCAGAATGTCATCCCTCAGTTAGTTGTCGTAATTCCGTGAATTTATCATCTAAATTCCTTCTATGTATTTCAATTCATGTAGATTGAATGGTGAGAGCATTATGGATACATAATCATATTGATGGACACACTAGTGAGCTAACAAGAACTTTGACTTAACATCATTGGGAAAAAATAGACTACTAATTAACTACTCCCTTAAGAAAGTAGATAAGACTTTTGAATCTTGTGATCTTGAACCAAAGATTTGTGGAATATACAAAAATGCACTTTAATCTTGTGGTAAACATGCCATGTGGGAAACTAGATTAAAGAGTTGTCAAAAAGGAAAGAGGCATTCATTTTGAAACTGACTAAAAAGGAAAGTAAGACAAACAAATTGAAATGGAGGAAGTAATAATTAATAGAAAGTAACGTACTGGGGAGAGGGGGTCCCGGGCTCGGGCGGAGCCTGGGACTGTGTGTCTGTCCTGGGCTCGGGCAGAGCCTGGGACATCGGGGGAGGGGGGTTTCTGGGCGGAGCCTGGGACGCGGGGGATGGCTGAGAGGTCCCGGGATCGGGCAGAGCTTGGGACACGGGGGGAGGGGGTCCCCCGCTCAAGCGGAGCCTGGGACAAGGGGGAAGGAAGGGAGAGAGGTCCTGGGCTCGGGCGGAGCATGGGACACGGGGGGAAGGGGGAAGAGGAGTCCTGGGCTCGAGCGGAGCCGGGGACACGGGGAGGGGGAGAGAAGGGTCCTAAGCTTGGGCTGAGCTGGGGACATAAGGGAGGGTGGGTAAGAGAAGGGTTTCGAGCTCGAGGAGAGGGCGGTCCTGGGCTCGGGCGGAGTCGGGGACACGGGGAAAGGGGGAGAGAGGGGTCCCGAGCTTAGGCGAAGCCGGGGATATGGGGAAGGAGGAGAGAGGGGTTCCGTGCTCAGGCGGAGACGAGGGAGGGTGGGTCCCAGGCTTGGGTGAAGCCTTGGACACAAGGGGAGGAGGGTGGGTCCTGGGCTCGGGCTCGAGCGCATCTTGGGACACACGGGGGGTTTGGGTCCTGGAGGTCCAGGTCGGGCGGAGCCTGGCACCCGGGGGAGGGGCTTTGGCGGAAGGGGAGTGGGGGTCCTGGTCTCGAATGAAGCCTGGGACACGGGGGAAGGTCCTGGGCTCAGGCGGAGACTGGGACACGGGGGTGGGGGTCCCGGGCTCGGACGGAGCCTGGGACTCGGGGGGAGGGTGGGTCCCAGACTCGAGCGGAGCCTGAGACTAACGGGGAGGGGAGGGTGGGTCCCGGGTTCGGGGGACAGGGGGGAGGGACCCTCGAGATCGGGTAAAGCATCGTACACAGGGGAGGAGAGGGAGCCCCGAGTTCTGGCGGAGCCTGGGACACGGGTGGATGGGAGGGGACCTCGGGCTCGGGCAAACCCTGGGACACAGTGGGGAGAGGAAAGGTGGTCCCGGCTCAGTTGGAGCCTGAGACTCGGGGAGAGTGTGGGTCTCGGGCTCGAGCGGAGCCAAAGACTAATGGGGAGGGGGGGTGGATCCCGGGCTCAGTTGAAGCCTGAGACTCGGGGAGAGGGTGGGTCCCGGGCTCGAGCGGAGCCCGAGACTAACGGGGGGGGGAGGGGTGGGTCCCGAGCTCGGGGGGGGGGGGGGGGGGGCCTTTGGGATTGGGCAAAGTATGGACACGGGGGAGGAGAGGAGCCCCCGGGTTGGGGTGGAGCCTGGGACACGGGTGGAGGGGAGAGGTCCCAGGATCGGGCGGAGCTTGGGACACGGGGGAGGGGTCCCGTGCTCGGGCGGAGCCTGGGACAAGGGGGAAGGGGGGAGAGAGGTCCTGGGCTCGAGCGGAGCATGGGAGACGGGGGGAAGGGGGAGAGGAGTCCTTGGCTCGAGCGGAGTCGGGGTCACAGGGGAGGGGGAGAGAAGGGTCCCGGGCTTGGGGGAAGGGCGATCCTGGGCTCGGGCGGAGCATGGGACACGG
>NC_061111.1:143773244-143773525 GCF_002878395.1 Capsicum annuum
GGGGCCTTTGGGATTGGGCAAAGTATGGACACGGGGGAGGAGAGGAGCCCCCGGGTTGGGGTGGAGCCTGGGACACGGGTGGAGGGGAGAGGTCCCAGGATCGGGCGGAGCTTGGGACACGGGGGAGGGGGCCCGTGCTCGGGCGGAGCCTGGGACAAGGGGGGGGGGGGGGGAGGGGTCCCGGGCTGGGGGGGAGCGGGGGAGAGGGGGGGGGGGGGGTGAGAGATGGGTTTCGTGCTCGGGGAAGGGCGGTCCTGGGCTCGGGCGGAGTCGGGGACACG
>NC_061111.1:143773625-143777202 GCF_002878395.1 Capsicum annuum
AGCCGGGGACACGGGGGAGGGCGGGTGAGAGATGGGTTTCGTGCTCGGGGAAGGGCGGTCCTGGGCTCGGGCGGAGTCGGGGACACGTGGAGATGGGGAGAGAGAGCTCCCGAGCTTGGGCGAAGCCGGGGACACGAGGGAGGGTGGGTGAGAGAAGGGTCCCGGGCTCGAGGGGAGGGTAGTCCTGGGCGGATCTGGGACATGGGGGATGGGGGCCTCGGGCTCGAGCGTAGCTTGGGACACGAGGTGGTTGGGTCCTGAGGGTCCCAGGTCGGGCAGAGCCTGGCACCCAGGGGAGGGGCTTGGGCGGAAGAGGGGTGGGGGGTCTCGATCTCGGGCGGAGTCTGGGACACGGGGAAGGTCCCGGGCTCAGGCGGAGACTGGGACACGGGGGGTCCGAGGCTCGGGCGGAACCTTGGACTCGGAGGAGGGTTGGTCTCGGGCTCGAGCGGAGCCTGAGACTAAGGTGGAGAGGTTAGGTCCCGGGCTTGGGGAAGAGGGGGGAGGGGCCCTCGGGATCGGGCAAAGCATAGGATATGGGGGAGGGGAGGGATTCCCCGGGCTCGGGCGGAGACTAGGACACAGGGGAAGGGTCGGTCCCGGGCGGAGCCTGGGACACGGGGGAAAGAGAGGTGGGCCCCGGGTTCGGGCGAAGCCTGGGACACAGTGGGGATAGGAAAGGTGGTCTCGGGCTTGGGCTCGAGCGGAGCCTTAAATCCTGGGACACAGGGGAAGGGTCGGTCCAGGGCTCGGGCGGAGCCTGGGACAAAGAAAGTGGGTGGGTTCCGAGCTCGAGCGGAGCTTGGGACACGGGGGATGGGAAGGGGGTCCCGGGCTTGGACTCGGGCGGAGCCTGGGACACAGTGGGGAGAGAAAGGGTGGTTTCGGGCTCAGGCGGAGCCTGGGACACAGGGGAAGGGTCGGTCCCGGGCCCAGGCGGAGCCTGGGACACGGGGGAGGGGAGTAGGGCCCCGGGCTCGGGCAGAGCCTGGGACACAGTGGGGATAGGAAGGGTAGTCCCGGGCTCGGGTAGAGCCTGAGAGCCTGGGACACAGGGGAAGGGTCGGTCCCAGGTCCGGGCGGAGCCTGGGACAAGGTGAGAGAGTGGGTTCCAGGATCGAGCGGAGCTTGGGACACGGGGGGATGGGAAGGTGGTCCCTGGCTCTGGCTCAGGCGGAGCCTGGGATACAGTGGGGAGAGGAAGGGTGGCCCCGGGCTCGAGCAGAGCCTGAGAGCCTGGGACACAAGGGAAGGGTCGGTCCCGGGCCCTGGCGGAGCCTGGGACAAGGATGGAGGGTGGGTTCCGAGCTCGAGCGGAGGTTGGGACATGGGAGGGATAGGAAGGGGGTCCCGGGCTCGGGCTCCTGCGGAGCCTGGGACACGAGGAGAGGGGAAGGGGGCTCCTGGGCTCGGGCAGAGCCTGAGAGCCTGGGACACAGGGGAAGGGTCCATCCCGGGCCTGGGTTTAGCTTGGGACAAGGATGGAGGGTGTGTTCCGGGATCGATCGGAGCTTGGGACACGGGGGGAGGGGAAGGGGGTCCTACGCCCGGGCGGAGCCTGAGAGCCTGGGACACGGGGGAAGGGTGGGTCCCTGACTCGGACAGAGCCTGGTAACCTTGTACACGGGGGTAGGTCAGGGGATACTGGGATCGAGCGAAGGCTGGGACACGAGGGGAGGGTGAGAGGAGGGTCTCGGGCTCGGGTGGAACCTGGGACACGGGGGAGGGAAGGGGTGGTTCCCGGGTTCGGGTGGAGCCTCGAACACCTGGAACTCAGTGGTAGGGGATAGGGGGTCCCGGTCTTGGGCGAATCCTGGGACACGAGTGAAAGGGGAGGGGGAGTCCTGCCTGAGCCCGGCACACGGTGGAAGGGGAGGTCCTGCCAGAGCTAGGACACGAGGATGACTGGGGCGATCCCATCAGAGCCCGGGACACGGGGAGGAGAGGGCAGTCCCGTCAGAGCCCGGGACACAAGGGAGAGAGGAGGGGCTCCTGTGCTCGGGCGGAGCTTGTGACACGAGGAAATAGGGAGAGGGGGTCTCGACCTAGGGCAGAGCCTTGGACATGTAGGGGAGAGGGGCGGAGGATGAGCGGTCCTGGGCTCGGACACACGTGGGAGAGGATGGGGGTCTCGAGCTCGCGCACCGGGGAGGGAAAGAGGTCCCGGGCTCAGGTGGAGCCTGGGACACAGGGGGAGTGAAGGGGGGCCCCTGGTTCTGGCGGAACCTAGGACACGGGGGAGAGGTGGAGGTCTCGGGTTCTGGCGAAGCCTGGGACACGGGTGGGAGAAGAGGGAGGTTTCGGGCTCGGGCACGAATGGGAGAAGAGGTGGGAGAGAAGGGGGTCCCAGGCTTGGGCTCGGACACACGAGGGAGAGGATAGGGGTCCCGACCTCGGGCATGGGGGAGGGGAAGAGGTGCCGGGCTTAGGCGGAGCCTGGGACACAGGGGGAGTGAAGGGGGGTCCCTGGTTCTGGCGGAACTTGGGACACTTGGGGAGAGATGGGGGTTCCGAGCTCGAGCACAGAGGGGAGAGGAGATGGTCCCCGGGGTCAAGCACGGGGTAGGGGATGGGGTCTCGGGTTCTGGTGGAGCGTGGGACACGGGTGGGAGAGGAGAGGGGGTTCTGGGCTCAGGCACGGAGGGAGAGGAGGGGGATTCTAGGCTCGGGCACCAGAGGGAGAAGAGGGGGGAGAGAAGGGGGTCCCGGGCTTGGCCTTGGGGAGAGGAGGGTATCCCAGGCTCCGGCACGGGGTGGAGAGGAGGGGGTCTCAGGCACGGGGGTAATGGAGGGGTCCCGGTCTCGGGCGGAGCCTGTGACATGGGGGAGGAGAAAGGGGATCCCGGGCTCCAATGGAGACTTGGACACGGGAGGGAGAGGAGGGGGTCCCGGGCTCGTGTATAGGTGGGGCGAGAGGAGGTTGCCGGGCTCGGGAACGGGGGGAGAGAAGGGGTCCCGAGCTCGGGCTCAGGCTCGGGAGAGGGGAAGGGGGTCTCGGGTTAAGTCGGAGCTTGGGAAACAGTGGGGATGGGAAGGGGGTCCAGGGCTCGGGCGGAGTCTGAGAGCCTGGGACACGGGGGGATGGGAGGGGATACTGGGATCGTGCGGAGCCTGGGACACGAGGGGAGGAGGGAGAGGAGGGTCTCGGGCTTGGGCGGAGCCTGGGACTCGGGGAGGGAAGGGGGTTCCCGGGGTCGGGCGGAGCCTCTACACCTGGGACACAGGGGGATAGGAAGGGGGCTCCAAGATCGGGCGGAGCCTGGGATACGGGGGGATGGGGAAGGGGGTCCCGAGTCGGGTAGAGCCTGGGATACGGGGGGAGGAGAAGGGAGTCCCGGGATCGGGCGGAGCCTGGGACACGGGGGAAGGATGGGTCCCGGATGGAGCCTGGGACACGAGGAGAGGATGGGCCCAGGCAGAGCCTGGGACAAGGAGGGAGGGTGGGTCCCGAGCTCGGGGAAAGCCTGGGAGAGGGGGCCCCAGGCTCAGGTGGAGCCTGGGATACGGGGGAAGGTGGGCTCCAGGCTCGGGCGGAGCCTGGAAAACGGGGGGAGGGAAGGGGACCCGGGCTCGGGCG
>NC_061111.1:143780202-143781582 GCF_002878395.1 Capsicum annuum
TGGGCTCGGGCGGAGCCTTGGAGGGGATTCCAGGCTCGGGCACGGGGGGATCCCAGGCTCCGGCGTAGCTCAACATGAGCGAAGGGAGAGCTGGTCCCGAGCCCGGGCGGAGTTTGGGACACAGTGGGGAAGGGAAGGGGGTCCTAGGCTCGGGCAGAGCCTAGGCAGTTCCTGGGCCTGTGCGAGGCCTGCCTGGGACACGAAAGGGAGAGAAGTGGGTCCCGAGCTTCGATGGAACTTGTGACACGAGGCAAGGAAGAAAGGGTCCCGAGCTCGGCCGGAGTTTTGGACATAGTGGGGAGGGGAAGGGGGTCCCAGGCTCCGGACACGAATGGTGAGTCCGGGCTCGGGCACACGGGGGAGAGGAGGGGGGTCCCGAGCTCGGCACCCGGGGAGAGGAGGGGGGTCACGGGCTCGGGCATAGGGGGAAATGAGGGGGTCCCGGGCTCGGGCATGGGGGGAAAGGAGGGGTCCCGGGCTCGGGCAGAGCTAGTGATACGAGGGAAAGGGGATAGGGTTCCTGAGCTCAGGCGGAGCCTTGGACATGTAGGGGGAAGGGACGCGGAGGGGAAGAGTGGTCTTGGGCTCGTGCGGAGCCTGGGACACGGGGGAGAGGGAGCGGTCCTGGGCTCGGGCGGAGCCTGTGACACGGGGGAGGGGGAGTGGTCCTGGGCTCGGGCACGGGGGGTCACGGGCTCCGGCGGAGCTCAACACGAGGCAAGGGAGAGCGGGTCCCGAGCCTGGGTGGAGTTTGGGACACAGTGGGGAGGGGAAGGGGTGTCCTGGGCTCGGGCGGAACCTGGGCAGTTTCGGGCTCTGGCACACGAGGGATAGGTGTAGGGGGGTCCTGGGCTCAGGCACGGAGGTAGCGGTCCTGGGCTCAGGCGGAGCCTGGGATACGGAATGGAGAGGAGGGGGTTTCGGGTTCAGGCACGTGGGGGAAGAGGGGTCCCGAGCTCGGGCACGGGGGGAGAGGAGTAGGTCCCGGGCTCCGATGGAGCTTGTGACATGAGGGAAGGTAGAGGGGGTCCCGTGCCCGGTGGAGTTTTGGACACAGTGGGAAGGAGAAGGAGGTCCCGGGCTCTGGCGAAGCCTGGGACACGGGGGGCGGTTTCGGGTTCGGGCTTGGGCGGAGCCTGGGACACGGAGGGTGAGTCCGGGCTCGAGCACACGGGGGAGAGGAGGGGGGTCCAGGGCTCGGGCATAGGGGGAAAGGAGGGGCTCCCGGGCTCGGGCATGGGGGGAGAGGGGGGGGTTTCGGGCTCGGGCGTTGCCCGGGATATGTGGGAAGAGTCGGTCCCGGGCTGGGGCAGGGGATCCCTAGCCTGGGCAAGGGGGCGGTCCTTTGCTCAGGCAGAGCCTGGGATAGGGGAGTGGGGG
>NC_061111.1:143781682-143813832 GCF_002878395.1 Capsicum annuum
TTCGGGCTTGGGCGGAGCCTGGGACACGGAGGGTGAGTCCGGGCTCGAGCACACGGGGGAGAGGAGGGGGGTCCAGGGCTCGGGCATAGGGGGAAAGGAGGGGCTCCCGGGCTCGGGCATGGGGGGAAAGGAGGGGGTCCTGGGCTCGGGCAGAGCTTGTGACACAAGGGAAGGGGGATAGAGGTCCTGAGCTCGTGCGGAGCCTGGGACATGTGGGGGGAAGGGGAGCAGAGGGGGATAGCGGTCCTGGGCTCGTGCAGAGCCTGGGACACAGGGGGCGGTTTCGGGCTCGGGCGTTGCCCGGGATATGTGGGAAGAGTCGGTCCCGGGCTGGGGCAGGGGATCCCTAGCCTGGGCAAGGGGGCGGTCCTTTGCTCAGGCAGAGCCTGGGATAGGGGAGTGGGGGGGTCCCGGGCGCGGGCGGAGCCTAGGGGGCGGGGGGGCGGGGGAGTGGGCTCGGGCAGAGCCTGGGATACGGGGAGCGGTTTCGGGCTCGGGCGTTGCCCGGGATATATGGGAAAGAGGTGGTCCCGGGCGTGTGAGGGGGTGCGAGGGAGTGGGCTTAGGCGGAGCCTGGGACACGGGGGGCGGTTCCCGGCTCAAGCGTTGCCCGGGATATGTGGGAAGGAGGCGGTCCCGGGCTGGGGCAGGGGATCCCTAGCTCGGGCGGAGCCTGGGCAAGGGGGCGGTCCCTGGCTCGGGCAGAGCCTGGGACGGGGGAGTGGGGGGGTCCCGTGCAGAGCCTGGGATACGAGGGGATGGGTGAGGAGTGTGTGGGGGAGTGGGCTCGGGCGGAGCCTGGGACACGGGGGGCGGTTCCGGGCTCGGGCGTTGCCCGAGATATATAGGAAGGAGGCGGTCCCGAGCGGGGGAGGGGGGGGCGGGGGAGTGGGCTCGGGCGGAGCTTGGGACACGGGGGGCGGTTCCGGGCTCGGGTGTTGCCCGGGATATGTGGGTAGGAAGCGGTTTTGGGCTGGGGCAGAACTTGGTAATGGGGGATCCCTAGCTCGGGCGGAGCCTGGGAAAGGGGGTGGTCCTTGGCTCGGGCAGAGCCTGGAATGGGGGACCCCTAGCTCGGGCGGAGCCTGGGACGGGGGAGTGCGGGGTCCAGGGCTCGGACGGAGCCTGGGGGAGCGGGGGAGTGGGCTCGGGCGGAGCCTGGGATACAAGGGGACGGGTGAGGAGGGTGCGGGGGAGTAGGCTCGGGCGGAGCATGGGGGGGCGGTCCCGCGGCCGGGCAGATTGTGTAGCATAAAATGAGTATTTAGATTAAAGAAGAAGAAATAAGTAAAAAGTTGAAAAAAGAATCTTTATATAAAAGAAGTAAAGAGTGTAAAACGAAAAGTAAGAAAGACTCGTAAGCTGCTTACCTGCAGATCGATTCTTTTTAATGAATAGATTTGATCACAATTTCGAATATGGAATTCAAAGGGATCAAATAGGAAAGGATACTTTGAATCATAGAACTATAATGAAATATACGATCAACCAATATTTATCGAATTTGAAAAAGAGTCAGAAGAAATGGTTCGAGCCTCTTATTTTGATTTCTCGAACCGAGAGATCCATGAATCAGGATCCTGATGCATATAGATACAAACGGTCCATTGGGAGCAAGAATTTCCAGGAACATTTGGAACAGTCCGTTTCGGAGCAAAAGAGCTACTTCGTTTCTTTATTTATGATTTACGATGTTCTCTTTATCCAATTTCTTTATTGGCTTGTTTCAATAGTATGATTGTGATATAGAAACTCATTTTGTATTCAAAGATAACATGGGTAAATTTTTGAGCATTTTGAGTCCGACGTTCATTTTAAAAACTTTTCTTACATTTAATGGAAATTACAACTTGAGATAATTCACGGAGAGTTTCTTAATGCTCCTTTGGAGTTATGTTCCTGCATCAACTTATTGGGAATGACTACATAAGGATTATTGATGCAGTAGCAACACGTTTGGCGGTGCCATCAGAACATGTTATATCAAATTTGGCAAGTTATGGCAATACGAGTGCTACATCGATACCCTTGGCACTGGATGAAGCTGTTCGAAGTGGGAAAGTGCAGGCAGTTCATGTCATTGCTGCTGCTCGATTTGTTGCGGGCCTTGTCATTTCACTTTCTTTGTGGTTCGTGGCTGAAGTATTGCAATGGAGGTTATTATTGATTTTATGTTTCTCTTTTGTACGTGCTATTCGTATTTAATAATGACGACTTTCTAATTTTTATACTCATTAGTTCTTCACTCTTCATGATTCTTCTTAGGTGGTGTATGAATAATCGTGCAAACCCGAGGCCTCTAATGAAGTTAATGAAGTTCTTGCAAGTTTCACTGATGTGACACTAAATCACCTTAGGACAGTTACACTTGAAGGAGTACACGACTCAGAGCTTGAAATGCAGCTTATCAAGCTTCTATTGACCAAATCCTCGATGCTGGTGAGAATGCTAATTGGGTGTCTGGTCCCAACTATGATGAAAGAAAAGACAAGATACTAGCAGTAACAACAATTCAGAGGGCATCAAGTAAAGCTGTAGTAGTTGTACTTGATGAGTAAGAATGTTATCGAGACGTATGAGGAGATAAGTAACCAGATACTAGCAGAATTAACAAAAATTCTGGAAGTTATTGATACACGATGCAGTAGTATCTGGTTGTGTTTGCCTGATTGATAGAGAGAAAATTGAATTTCGGATTTCTTGTTTGTTGTCATCATTACAATGAAAGGAGCCTTGGAGTAACTGGTAAAGTTGCTGCCATGTGACCAGGAGGTCACGGGTTCAAGCCTTGGAAACAGCCTCTGGCAGAAATGCAAGGTAAGGTTGCGTATGATACACCCCTGTGGTGGGGCCCTTCCCCGGACATCGCGCATAGCGGTAGCTTTAGTGCACCGGGCTGCCTTTTTTTTTTTGTCATCATTACAATGCTAAAGGTTTACCTTTCATTCTTGTTCTTCAATGATCTGTGATGAGACCTGGATATGAATCTACACCTGTGGTTGATTATTTTCAAACTCATTTATGATTTTGCTGTCTTATATTGCTATGATTTCTTCTTTTCTTTTGAGCCGAGGGTCTATATCAGAAACAACTTTCTTATCCTGAAAAGGTAGGGGTAAGATGGGCATATATCCTACCCTCCTCTCCACTTATGGATTACACTGGGTATGTTATTGTTGCAGTTAGCTGATTTAAACTGTGATTTTGTTGATATCATTTTGGATTCTTTTTTCAATCATAGAGATGTCTGAATGACTGAAAGAACGAATATAGTAGGTAAAAAGAAATGTCTTCTTGAAAAATCAAATGATTTTCAAGAAACTTGGAGTTGACGCTTCCACAGTTGACTCTTGATTATGCATTCTGGGACAACACAAATAACTTACTGTCCCCTGCTAAGTTTACACAAATTATGTACCAAATTTTGACCCTTCATTCAGGACCACTTACTAAGTTTACCCTCTCTTTTTCTGAACTGAAAAAGTATCCTAGGATTGGCAGTTCGATATATTTCCTCTCGAGGAAGGACATTCAGGATCTTGTTCTTGAATTTTCAGAGTTGAACAGATACTGATTGCCACCTTCATTTTTCTCGTTATCACAGTTGAGGCATTTGACTCTCCAAAATCGTGTAATATGCCCTCCGCCGGCCTTCAAAGGATTTGATATGTTAAATAAGCCTGAACCTGCGTGATGTCACAATATCTTCCAAGTTACTAGAAATTTCAATCCGTTATTGCTTGAGAAGTTAGTGTTAAAAATCTCAGATACTCCAAACCACATTCGAATTAACGCTCCCAATTCGATATCCTTCGACTTCAGTGGCTGTATCAAATATATTTCTTTAAGTAATGTTCCTCGTCTTTCTAAACTCTCTCTTCCGTGTCAAGAATCCCTTAAGGAATCAGAAAAATGCGATTTTGACAAATTTTTTCAGTTACTTCCTGTTCTTTGAGCATCTCTACTTGGAATGTGGAACATACCAGGTAAATGTTGCTTCAGACCTTAATTATAATCCATTTTCATAGAAGTACCATTTAATTATCTTTTCAAGAAAACGTGATGGCCTAATTGGAAGTTGGGCTTAAAGCCCTATATTAGCAAAATCAAAACTTACACACTTCAATAGTTTTTCAAGATTCCGTTTCCTGAAATCTTTCTGTTTTGTTTTTTGTATTCATGTGTATATTTCATGTATTTGTCATTTTTCTTAAAGTTTGTTTTGTGTAATATTGTTTTGGGGTCGTTTGTTCACAAGATAAGATGTGATATCTAGTCAATGTAGCAAGTACCCTATGGAAGTAGTTGAGGTATAGGCAAGCTGGCCCGAACACCACAGTTATCATAAAAGAAAAAAGTAGTTTGATTTCTACTGTTCTTGGAACTTTATACTCTCTCAGTCCCATTTCATGTGGCACTGTATTTAAGAAAAAGAGGAAGACTTTGAAATTTGTGGTCTAAATAATTTTTAGATATTTGTGTGGTTGTAAATCATTTCATTAAGAGTAAAAGAGAAATTTTATAGTTAAATTATTACTAAATATAGAAATGTGACATTCCTTTTGGGACAAACTAAAAAGGAAAGTGTGCTAAATAAAATGGGACGGAAGGCTAATTTTTTATATTACTCATATACTTTTTAAAGTTGCTTTTCCTATTATGTTTTTTCTTTTGTAGGCTGATATCCTTTGGAAAATATGATATCCTGGTTGCTGAGAAACTGTTAGCACTCTTCAATTCCATGAAGTTTGTGAGTCGCTTTCCTACTCGGTGTATTTGCTTTGCTTGCATGCAATTGGAGCACATACTGACATCATATTCGTGAATTTCAACATTTGCAGACATGTTTAAGTGAGGGCAAGGGATATCATTTCCCACCGTGCCATATAGTTAATATATGTGGTTTCCGGGTGTTAATTGACTGCCATTTGGACCTTTCAGCACTCGCGGTATTTTCTCCGCTATCAACTGTTATTTCTTCCCTGTTTGATGAAAGAACTTCAAATGATAGAGGCCAAAGTTTATCAAGTTCAGTGTCTGCTAGAGAGGAAGTTGCAGTCTTTTGATTCCAAAAGTTTGATACAGGCGAGCCTTGGTATAAAACTGTGAAAAGCTTGCAGCTTTGGAGTGTTCATTCCCTGGATGTGGTACTAATCTCTAGTCCGCTGGGTATGCTAGGGTTACCATTTCTTACCCGAAACAAAGACTTCAGAGCAAAGGTGCTAGATAGGATATTTTCTTGCATTAAAATGCGATTAACCTTATGCTGGTGAATAACTTTTTGATATGGTTATTTCATCAGATATATGCAACGGAGGCAGCTTCCAGACTAGGGGAACTGATGATGAAGGACCTCGTTTCCATGCATATGGAGTTGAGACAATTCTATTGACCTGAAGAGTTTGGTTGCCCTCAATGGATGAAATTGGAAAAACTTGAACTACTTCCTATGGCACTAAAGGATATTGTTTTAGGCAGTGAAGGGACAGAACTTGGTGGATGGATGTCCATAACTTGGTGAAGGGACAGAACTTGGTGGATGGATCTGACTGCTACATACTTTCCACTGAAATGGAGTGGAAAGTATGTAGCAGTCAGATCCATTTCAGTACCGTAATTACATCTGGATGCATATTTTCGGTTACAAACTTACGGACTTGGAAATGTACAGCTACAAGTTCTATTACGAATTTGAATTCACCCCAGAGTCTGAAAGAAAAGGACCCGGTGCTCATAGCCAGTAGTCAAAAACGAAAAAGGAAGCAGAGAAACTTTGAAGTTCTATGTGTTTGTTATAGGTTTGATGTTTATTGATCCGCAAAATTAATGAGAAAAATTTTCAGTGCAGCTGATATCAAGGGCTGCATGGAGAAGGTTCAATCTGTTAAGTATGCTGAAGAAGCCTGCTATAATGGCTCATTGACCATCAAGGCATTGAGTTCTGGTTTGTGGAGATAGGTGCTTGTAATTGGAATATTCTAAGTCCAAGAGGAAGCATTATATATCTTTCTGGCTCAGTTTTTGCATCAACCACTGCAACAGATTTTGATTACAAAGCTCTTGAAGAAAGTGATATTCTGTTATATTCAGACTTCACAGCCTGCAATGATGTTGATGGCGAAAAGAACAATTTCCCGCCTGCTACTGACTGTTCCTATTCAAGGTACATTCCTTTTGTAATATACGGAAGATTATACATTCTACTGAAGCTGTACAGCGTGCATATGTGAGATAAGATTTATAGCCATGCTTTTTCTGTTTTTCCTTTCACTGATTATCTTCTCCTTTTCTCCATCCATCTTTTGGTTCATCTTTTTTCATCTTCCTACATATCATTACATATTTTCTGAAAGGGAATTAATGATCTTTGAAACTTGGAACATGCGCAATGATATTGGTAGTTGTTCGGAAACAATTTCTGAATCCTGGCTTGATTCCGACGAGTACATCAAAGAGATGGAAACAGTATCTTCTATATGTTCATGTGCTTTGGAAACTATTAGTGACGGAGGTTCTGTCCTTATTGCCATTGGACGGCCCGGAGTCATGTTGCAGCTGTTGGAGGACATGTCACTTTCACTAGAATCTTCAAATTTGAAGGTACGTTGTAAGATTGCATGTATGTGCACTTATACTAGTTCTTCAAAAAGTGATTAGCTGATCGTCACATCAGTTTACCGTAGAAGATTGGTACTTTGAGCCCAAAAAAAATTATCATGATTGTGTTCCTCAGTCCCCTTTTCTTGCAGTCTTGGGGTAGAAAATGCAGATGGTGCTGAAAATTTTCACCTTGAGAAGCATCAAGTGGAATATTTTGCAAGATGAGGATTAGATATATTATTATAACTTGACAAGAAAGGAAGGAAAGATTTTTTGCTGCCATTTTTACTAGTTTGAAAAGAATTATATCCACCTCCTGCTTTTTGGGTTACAATAAAGCTAGTGCAAAGAATAATGAATACATTTTATAGATTGATTAAATCTAGATGTTTTCTTGATTTGAAGTGATAAGGAGAACGTGTATCAATGCACTATTAGATTTTTAAATTTCTGCCCTCCACCTTCAAAATGGAAGAGGAAAAAAAGTTAAAGAAAAGATAAACATAACTAGATATTCACATCAGTAGGATAACAATTTGCTCCATATTTTCTTCTTTTTTTATTTACTTTATGGAAGATTTGGAAGTTTTATGGTAGACACAAGCAAGATATTACTATGCTGCATACACAGATGCCATGTATTGAATACTGTTACTTTTGTGATTGAATCCTTACCAGAACACTTGTTTAAAAAGGAGATAAGGACGTTGATTAATCACCTACCAATATTTCTAGAAACTGCTAATAAGAAAGGGCATTATGGAGTTTGCCTTCTATTGCTGATAAGTTCAGCAGTGAAGAGGACTGGTGGCAGGTAATTCGTGCTTGCATTTGGTGGGCAGTTTGGAAAGAGAGGAACTCAAAACATTTGGAAGGAACTAGCAACCCCATCCAGAAAATTAGTCTGAAATTCTCTTAGTTTATTCTTTTTATGGGATGAAAAGAACATGTGGGGGGAAATAGGAGAATTTAGTAGATTCATTATACAATGTATAAGCTTGTAAGTTTTTGGATAGGAGACCTCGTACACTTTTGAATGATTGTAAAGTTTGACAGCTTAGCATCTCCTTTGTGTTTTGGTTATTAATAAAAAGTTACCTTCATAAGAAAAGTTATAAAAGTTTCATTGAATGCTTGGGAAAAAATGCCTGTAGACCAGAAGTATATTGGAAAGTAGAAAATCTACAACAATATATGATTTTCTATGAATTTCATCCAATCTTCTATATATAAAGAAACTTCATGGGTGTACCTAAAAGATGGGATATATGAGGCTATTCCTCAACAATGCAATGTGACTTTCTACGCCATAGAAATAGAGGAGTTTTTGCTTTTGCATTTAATGTTACTAGAGAGCCAAAGGTTTTTTTTTTTTTTGAGGATGGTAACAGTTAGTCTATATATATCCACAGAGGCACTACATCCAAAAGGTGTAGTACCTATTCAAAAGTATTGCATACTACATCTGTCCTCCTTCCTTCTCTATTTCATACTAGTAGTTTAGTACATCAAAAATGTCTTCCGTTTGCACTAATGTATCCCGTTTACACCAAAACCTCTCTGAATGCCATTCTTCTCGTCTTCAAAACCTCTCTGATTCCTCTCCTTCCACACTGTCCTCCAAATGCATGCTGGGACAATCTGCCATTTCTCCTCCTTTGAACTTGCATTGCCATCATTGTTCCAGGAACTCAAAACACCTCCGGTCCTACCTGGTTTCACCCAGTTTATCTTCCTTAGGCAAATAAATATTCTCCATAATTGATCTGTTCATTTGCAATGTAAAAAGAGATGGTTGATTGTCTCCCTTTGCTCTCCACGTAGAAAGCATCTTGAGCACAAACGAAATCTTCTTTTATTGAAAGTCTCATGTGTCAAGACTGCTTCCTTTGCCAGTAACCAGGTGAAACAATTCACTTTGTATGGAATTTTGGTCTTCTAGATCATCTTCCATGATCAATTCTCTTCTCTGTGGCTTGATAAGTTTAGTGACTTATATGTTGATCTAACAGTGAAATTTCCTGACGCTTCTTCATTCCATACCATGGTATGAAAATCGAGTATACTTTCTGGGACGATAGATCGCGGCATTTATATCTTTCACTGCTGTTTGTTGGACTTGCTGTTGGAGATGTAAATTCATAGTTGTAATATTAATTGTATTCCTGATAGTGTGAAAGAATGAGCATTGAGAGACTCTTTGTCTCCCAGATATTATATGCACTGGAGTGCCTATTGTCATCTGTTATGTACATTAGTTGTGGCTACCTAACTTTGCTTCAGCTGGAATATTTTTTTCATGAATTAAACTGGGTGTTTATGTGCTGTAGGTTCCTATATATTTTGTTTCTTCTATGGCGGAAGAGTTATTGGAATTTTTCAATATCATACCTGAATGTCTGTCCAGTCAACGGCAATAAAGAGTACTACATTAACTGATTATCACAGTGAATCTTGTGGTTTTAATCCTTTGCTGTCAACTCAGAAAGTCACAAATAGATATAATGTATTTCTTTTTGTTCTCTGTGTGGATCCACAGTTCTATTCTGCGCCTGGGCTGCTATTCAATCACGTATTGGAATTTTTCAATATCATACCTGAATGTCTGTCCAGTCAACGGCAATAAAGAGTACTACATTAACTGATTATCACAGTGAATCTTGTGGTTTTAATCCTTTGCTGTCAACTCAGAAAGTCACAAATAGATATAATGTATTTCTTTTTGTTCTCTGTGTGGATCCACAGTTCTATTCTGCGCCTGGGCTGCTATTCAATCACGTTCAGCTGTCAAACGAGAAAAAACTCTTGGTATCTCCTGCAATACATTCATTGAAATTCCTGTAAGATAAATTCTGTCCCTTCACGTCGAGATATAAGCTAAAGAAATGATCACAGTAACCTGCTTATAAGCTTGCCGCAGACACTATTTTGGCTTTATTACACTTTTCTACCCTTTTACATCTTTTGATTTCGTTGCTGTATGCGGTTATTGGAAAATAAATGTTATTGGAGGTGCTGTGACCATCAATATCATTGACCTAGTCAGCTAGTCTAATGTTATGTGCTCAGAACAAGTTGGCAGGATCCTTGCATAGTATTCTGTCCTCACTTGAGTTTGCGACTTGGGCCTGTGGTCCATCTCCTTCAACATTGGTGTCAAGATCCCAACTCATTGCTTATTATGGAGGTGCCTAACTGCTATATGATATTCATATATTCAGATCTCATGCACCTGGTTTTTTGACCACTGTGATGCTTGACCATATTTTTAATGTATCATATTTCACGGGAAGGATATGATATCAATTTGGCTTTCTTGCCTTTTAAGCCTATGTCAATGAAGTACGGTTTATGTTCATTTATCTCTGGGATGAAGTAAGCTTACTCTTTTTGATCCTCCTATCTCATGTGTAGCTAATAGCACTTTAGCTCTTTATACTTTTATAGTGCTATATAAGTAGTTTATTCGCTAAATTTGCAAGAACAAGGATCAAGAGGTGTTGTATGAAAATGTTGAAGTATTGAGTTATTTGCTGTTATTTTCTTTTTTAGTTTAGTAATTTTATTTCTGAAATTCAGTTATTTAGTTAGATAGAATAGGATTTATTAGTATCCTAATTGAAGGTAGAATAGGATTTTATTAGTTTCCTAGTTAGAAGTAGAATAGGAATCTTTTGTCTATTTATATTCTCAAATGTGGATGAATAAACAAGCAGAATATTTTTTTATTCTCAAACGTTTTCTTCTTCTTTGTGTTTTGTAGAACAACAATTGGTATCAAGAGCCAATTTCTTGAGGGATCTGTGAGAGAGAAGACCAAAAAAAGAAAAACCTGTGTAAAAGTCAATATTGTTATGGCTTCCAACAATTTTTCAATTCCTTCACCCCCAATTTTTTCTGGTGAGAATTATCCAGTTTGGGCTATCAAGATGAGAACATACTTGCGAGCATATGATCTGTGGCAAGTGGTAGAGGTTGGAGGAGAGGTAAATCCTTTGCCAGATAATCCAACTATGGCGCAAATTAAGAATCACAGAGAAGAGGTTGCAAAAACTTTAAAGCTCTCCCTTGTATACAATCAGCACTTTCGAAAGTAATTTTTGCTAGAGTTATGGCGAGTGAGACTGCAAGGAGGCTTGGGACAAGTTGAAAGAAGAATTTCACGGAAGTAACAAGATTAGGAAAATAGAAGTGATAAATCTGAGAAGAGAGTTTGAAATTCTCAAAATGAATGATTCAGAAACTATTGAAGAATTCTCCAACAAGTTGATGAAGGTTGTAAACCAAATCAGACTTATGGGAGAAGAGCTTACAGATTCAAGAATCTTGGAAAAGGTTCTTGTGAGTTTGCCGGAAAGATTTGAAGTAAAGATCTCCTCACTCGAAGATTCGAAGGATCTCACAAAACTGTCACCTTCAGAACTTGTACATGCTCTTTAAGCATAAGAGCAAAGAAGATCCTTGAGGCTAGAAGAAGCTACTGAAACTGCTCTTCAAGTCAAGTTCAAAGGGAAGATGCAAATGCAAGAGGAAGGTAAAATCCCAGAAACTTCTACTAATTCTAGTAGAAATAATCAAGGCGATTCTCGCAATGGAGTCAAGAAGAGAAAACTTTACTCCATGCAAGTATTGCAGAAAAACCAATCATAAAGAGGATGATTGTTGGTTTAAGGGGAAGAAATCACCTCTTCAGTGTAGATATTGCAATAAGCTTGGTCATATTGAAAGGTTTTGCAGAGTGAAGAAGGAGAACAACCAACAAACTCAAAAAGCCAATGTTTCGGAAGCTGAAGAACAGAAGGAGTTTGTGTTTACGGCGATGACAACAACAAGATTGAATGATGAAAACACATGGTTTCTGGACAGTGGTTGCACTCAACACATGACCAGTAAACGAGAATATTTTACGAAGTTGGAATCTGCCAAAGGTAGTATCAAGTTGGCCGATAAAACCACGTTGGAGATTGTTGGTAAAGGAACTGTGGCAATTGAAGCTCCCAAAGGTACTAAATTTATTCAAGATGTTTTATTGGTACCTGATCTTGACCAAAATCTATTGATTGTTGGTCAAATGCTAGAACGAGATTATATGTTACTGTTTAAAGATAAAAAATGTGTTGTTTCCGAATCTAGTGGCCAAGAAATGATTACAGTTGAAATGATAAAAAGAAGTTTTCCTTTAAATTGGAACTCAAATTCTGAGCAAATTTGTCGAAGTAGTCAATGTGAGCAGCTTATTGTGACCACCAAGCATAACGATGACGATTTTATTTTTTATTCTGGAAAAATTGAAAATTGTTGCGCTACAATGGGCGTTGAAATCGAACAAATCACTTCTCAAAAAAATCCTCAAAAGCTTCAAAACAATAAGGTGGCTATAACTAAGGATAATCCACATACTGCAGCTGGGACCACATCCGGATCTCCAGACTCTGGCAATAACAATAGTTCCAATTCAGACCTCACATTTCATGAAGATCAGAAGTACGAAGATGATAGGATGGATGATTGCGATGATGTGTCAAACTATGATGATGTTGATGACTATTTATCAGAATCCCGTTGCAAGAATACTAGTGTTCAGACAATGTTTCACCTCATTCTGGTCCTTTGCAGAAATCTGGTTCAGCAGAGGAAGGAGAGCATTCCTCAGGAGATGTTTCTTTAGCTCCTGCAGCATCGAGTTCTGAACCCAGTAAGGATGCAACGTCAAAAGATTTTAACTTCGCAGATGAAAATACCAATGCAAGTGAAAAGAAGGTGCTTATGAGATATTTGCTTTATGGTATCTGCAAGCAGTTGTTATACCGACTCATAGTTCTTAATTGTGGCCATGTTTATTGTGAAAATTGTGTGATCAATCTTAGCGACAAGCTATGTAGATGTCCAGTTTGCCAACTGGAGCATCCAAATGGATACCCTAACATTTGTTTGATTCTTGCACACTACCTGGAAGAGCAGTTTACCGAGTTGTATGCATCAAGGGAAAAGGCATCAGCGTACAGAGTTGCTCGTCAAATCCCATCAGCTAAAATCAGGACGAAGTTGTTGGCTGCAAATCACTACCTAGATTTGATCTTTCCGCATGGCTAACGGGAGGAGGACCGCAAGTTCATATTGGAGTAGGTTATGATCATTATGGGATGTGTCCTATTGTTGGGGAACGGTACAAATGCAAAGACTGCAAGGAGAAAATAGGAGCTTGGAAGGTGTTCATTATGGATAACTGTGAGGAGCTTATACCCGAGTACTTTGGATTTGTGAAGGGTGTTGTGATCTCTGATTATTTGTCTCTCAACATCTCTCGTGAGATGCTACAACAGAACAAGATTCTCAAGGTGATTAGGAAGAACCTTGTGAAGAAATGTATTGAGATGTTCAATTAAAGTGCTGAGACCAAGAAAGGATTGAAGCTCGCTGACATATTTACCAAAGCTCTTCCCAAATTCAGATTTGAAACTCTTCGTGAACAACTTGGAGTTACAAGCAAACATCTCAAGGAGGAGTGTTGAAGTATTGGGTTATTTGTTGTTATTTTCTTTTTTAGTTTAGTAATTTTATTTCTGAAATTCAGTTATTTAATTGAGATAGAATAGGATTTATTAGTATCCTAGTTGATGGTAGAATAGGATTTTATTAGTTTCCTAGTTAGAAATAGAATAGGAATCTTTTGTCTGTTTATATTCTGTGGATGAATAAACAAGCAGAATATTTTTTTATCCTCAAACGTTTTCTTCTTCTCTGTGTTCTGTAGAACATCAGAAAAGAAAGCAGATAAAAGATGCTTGTTGGAAAGGGTCGGTAATGTTTGATCTAAAGTCGCTTTGCTGCTTACCACATGTTCATCTTTTCTAGGTAGTACTTTATAGGAGAGTTTTGGGAATTTTTGAAGAACATTAGATGCGTAAGGTTGCGCTCCTGGATAGTGTAGGAAATGTTCCCTTTTAGTGTGAGTTAATTTATCCAGTAAACAACAAAGTTGAAATGTTTACTGGTTTTATTTCTCTTTTAAAGGAGGCTGGGGAGATGCAATTCTTTAGTCATAATTATAAAGTTCACTCAAGAGTCATTATTTCTATTTTATTTCAAGTAGCACGGAAGCTGTAGCTCTTCAAATTACCATTCTGTCTTCGACTCATTACAAATACAAACTTCATTTTCTGTTTGCAGGCTACGGAAAGCCATACCTTTACTAAAGATACTACAACCTAAACATGTTCCCCTCCCCCTCTTCTGTTCAACATGTTCTCTTAACTACTGCCTATTTTGCTCATTTCAGGTTCCTGAGAGTTTGAGGCCCCCTATTAGCTGTTGCAACCCCAACTTTTCAGTCCGGTATTTCTCTGAAAATGAAACTGTAATTTATGCCTGAGTTGAAAAGTTATGCAGATATGGACATTGTCATGGACTCGGAAAAAGAAGAACAGTATATTGCAAAATTAAAGGGAGAGTTGCTCGTTGAGCAGCTTGAAAACATGCAAGTGCTTTCTTTACAAGTCAAGGGTAGAGTTGATTTGGACTCCCTTCTTTACAGAAGATGGGAATGAATGTAACTGCAGAGCATGCCCAGAGTACTGATGGACCAGAAAAATGTATCAATCGCGTACATCTCGGAGCCCAAAGAAGCCTTGATAGAGATTACATCAACTCTAACCATGATAAGCGTTGCTGATGATGAGACTACATCTTCCCTGGTTTCTGAAGCTGTTCGTAGCACTTTAGTTTGTGTCTGATTAATTATGGCCCTTATATCTATCTAGATACCAATGGTTCAAGAAGATTGACCAGTTGTCAGCTTTGAGGAGAGAATGATTTTCTTATAAACAAAGTTGAAATGCCAAACTATTCCCTTGTGGAGTCATTTTTCTGATAAATTATGTTAGGTGCTAATTGGGTTTATTCCAGAGAATATAACAATCTGAGCTACATAAAATAGACCCTTGTGGTTCGGTTCTTTCCCAAACACCATACAATAGTAGGTGCTTTAGTGTACTGGGTTGCACTTTTATTGAAAGGATGCATGTACCTTCCAATTAGTCTTCGTCGTGTAAAAGACTGTACAAGGTTAGCTTCCTGCTAAACATAGTTTATAAATATGTAAATTTTTATTTTTAAAAAAAAGTGTTCAAACTGAGGCGGAAAACTAAATGACTTGACCATCCTACATAAGAAGACACACAAGGTGCTGAAATACTACTACTGTATGAAAGTTAAGGAATAACTTAGATTGGATTCATGAAATGACATTCATAAGTTGAGCAAAAATTTAACAACAATCATACATAAACAGAAAAGAAAAAACTCTCAACTCATAGGTTATTTGTCTCGGATTGAATTATTTTTTATGTATATATAGTAGATATCGAATCCCCTTCGGTTAATTCATATGTTCACTTGTGAACCCCATTGGTGAAAATTCTGGCTCCGCCACTGGATATGCTCCATTACTTTTTGTAAATTTCTATGGATCGAATTATATGGCAGGGTCCATTACTTTTGATGAATTTCTATGGATCGAGTTATATGGCATGCGACATTACTTTTTGTGAATTTCAATCAATTATTTAGAATTTTATTCTTATTAGAGGCAAATAAGTTAGATTTAATGCTCCATTACTTTTCATTAAATCACAAAGTGACGAGTTAATGCGAGAACGCGTTCAATTTCGTAGAAAAATCCAACATTTGAATATGTTAAATTAGTTAACACTCTTACTAAACAATTACAATCATCATATCCAAATTAATACTGAAAACTTAAATTATTTTACGTCTGTAATTTTCAAGTCCTATCTTCTTCTTTTTGAAACATAATAAAAAGTAATAAAATATTAGTGTCTAAGATGTTTTTAAAATTATATTTGGTTTCCATTGGAAATATGAAGAATAAGCTTCGAAATTTGACTGTGGACCTCTAAGCATTCAGTTACCACTTGTTCCATATTACGCATTCCCGTATGTATATATGTCAAGCATAAAGGTTTACTTGGAATCTGACAAATCGAAATCATCATTCCATTAAATGTAAGAAAAGTTTTTAAAATGAACGTCGGACTCAAAATGCTCAGAGATTTATCCATGTTATCTTGAACGGGGAATGAGTTTCTATATCAGTCATACAATAAGAAACTGGATAAAAAAAACTATCGTACATCATAAATATAAATCAAGGGTCAAGCTAGTAAAGCTAGTACAAACACATGACAATTTGCAGGTTTATCAATAAGCAGCTTACTCTCTTCTTTCTTACTTTTCGTTTTGTTCTTTTATACACTACTTTTATATGAAGATTCTTTTTTCTACTTTTTACTTATTTCTTCTTCTTTAATCTAAATACTTATTTTACGCTACACCAATCATTTTTTTCTTCCCCTATATATGCCTTTGTTTCTCTCCTTCTCATTTTTCCTTCTCTTCATGGTTTATAATCACTCCTGCAATTTTTCATTAACAAAATCTCTCATGTCTCTTCGTCCCCATAACATGCAAGTCGTTGCAAATTTTGGCAACTATTTTAGTCCTTTTTGTTCTCTTTTGGGGTTTCTTTTAGTTCATCGTTTTGATGATTGCCAAATTGTATGTAAGTTGTATGTTGGGACCTGTTTCCTGGAGTTTTATGATGACAAAGCTGTTGCGAATTAGGGAATAGGTTGGGCTCACCTATCACTATCATAGTCAACAGTTAGACACAAAGTACAAAAGTTGGTGGAAAAGTTGCTGCCACCTTTCTACCTCAACCAATAGGATCGCTCCTAGATTTTCTTGTGTCATAATATATATTGCTCATCTTCCTCAATAAGAAAATCTATGCTTCCGTATTCTCACAACAAAATATCTTTTCAAGCTGAAATCAAAGGCTACACACAGGGAGCTGATTACTCATCGAATTGTATTCTTTATTTCCTTGTTGTTATTGAGTCTTTGTATTTTGTTCTTAAACATTTGCCTACGCTTGTTTATAATGTTAGTAGGTGGAGTGGTGTAACTCAGAATTCCTGTAATCATCTAGAGTTAGGTGATTGTCTAATCTAAAGGTAGCTTGAGTAGTCCAGTTAGAGTTAGCTGGAGGTTGAAGCAGTAGATTTACTGTGTGACTATCCTTATAATAGAGTTATTACTAGGAGAGTGGGGATTAAGAGCTTAATTCTAAAAACTGGAGTCTGTATTCAAGAGTTTGCTTAGATATAATGGAGCTTAGATATCTTGGACGCAGGTCGTGGTTTTTCTCCCTCCAGTAAGGAGTTTCCATGTAAAAACTCGTGTGTTTACTAGTTATTTTTTGTAGTTTTTATTGCTTATTTTTCTGTTGGTTCTGCTGGTTGTGTTCATCTGGAAATAGAGAGTTGAGGAGCAACCCACTTCATTCCTACATTGAGTCCAGTTAGAGTTAGCTGGAGATTGAAGCGGTAGAATTACTGGGTGACTATCCTTGTAATAGAGTGATTACGATGATAGTGAGGATTAAGAGTTTAATCCTAAAGGTTGGAGTCTATACTCAAGAGTTTTCTTGGATATAGTGGAGCTTAGAAATCCTGGAGGCAGGTCGTAATTTTTCTCCCTTGAGCAAGGAATTTCCACGTAAAAACTCTTGAGTTTACTATTTATATTTCCTAGTTTTTATTGTTTATTCTTCTATTGGTTTTGCTGGTTGTGTTCATCTGGGAATATCCCTGAGTTGAGGAGCAACCCACTCTATTTCTACATTTATCAGAGCGAGTCTTCCATAATAAGTCTAACACCTTGGAAGGATCCTGAGAAATGGTTGCCCCTCCTAATCTAGAAGAAGGGCAATCAACTACAAGACCACCAAGATTCAACGGTGAATATTATGGATGGTGGAAAACAAGAATGCATGATGTCATCATGATTGAGGACTATGAGCTGTGGAATGATATAGAAGATGGTCGTTTTGTTCCTACAAGAATAGTGAAGATTGGTGGTGCAACTTCATAGGTTGCTAAAATCAAGAAGGAGTTTGATGATGCTCTTCGCAAGATGAGAGCAAGCATTAGATGAAGCAACCAATGGTTAACGATGGCTCTGATGGGTGGTTTTGCTAGAATAGGGCCTACCTGATAATGTTAGGGGATTTTTGATTGGCGGGAGACTATATGGTGAACCAGAACTTGAATAGGAAAACAAGTGGACACACCCGCAAGGAAACCCATCTCGAAACCAGCGAGTTGCCTAAAACCTCCCTTGTTGTCTTGCTTGCTTTCGGATAAGAAAGACTAGTCACTTTAACGAACTTCCGATTTGAGGCTGCTCTTAGACCAGGAAGATTGCTTATGACATCAATCAGCTAGGTCCGTCCTATGTCGAATAGTTTGTCAATGCCCGCGGTAGCAACGGAACCAGGGAAAGTATACAGAAAAGACAGTTCTTTTCTATTATATTAGTATTTTCTATTATATTAGATAATTTTTCCATTTTCATCCATTAAATAATATTTAAATTGTTTCACTTGAAAGGTCTGGTTTAAATTGTCAAGTTGCAAATAGTTAGTTACTAAGATCTGATTATGAGTTATTAAATGGTCGACAGAACCGGAAGCGCCCCTTCTTTCAAAGAGAAGAGGACGGGTTATTCACATTTCATTTGATGGTCAGAGGCGAATTGACAGGAAAAAGATAGAGAAGAACTACAGGGCCAAAGAAATACTTGTGTGTGGTATAGATCCTGATGAGTACAACAGAATCTCTGCTTGTCAAACGGGTAAGGAAATTTGGGGTTTTCTTCAAATAGCCCATGAAAAAAACACTCGGGTTAAGTATTCCAAGGTAAATATGTTGACTAATTAATATGAAACATTTATCATGCAGAAAGGTGAATCCATTCAGGAGATGCACATAAGATTCACTGCAATAACAAATGAGCTCTACTGTCTGGGTGAAGTCATTCCTACCCACAAGCAAGTAAGGAAGTTCTTAGGCACTCTTCCAAAGAGATGGAAAAGTAAAGTTGATGTTATCACAAAAGCCAGGGAGCTAAATAAGATGGTTATGGATGAGCTCATAGGTCATCTAAAAACCTATAAGATGTTGAAGAATTTTATGAAAATAAAAGTTGAGCCCAAGGATTAAAAAAAATGGTTCTTAAGGTAGCAAAAGAAACCACCAGTATAGAAGATGAGAGACAACCTATAATGCGAAGAGGGTGCTCAAAGCCTTGAAAAGATCTTGTGCCTTATCTAAAAGAGGAGAGTCTAGCAGGGTCTTAAGGAAGGAAAGGGCAGTGACACATGTCACAAATGCGGCAAGTTTGGTCACTACATCAAGAATTGCCAAATGCATAAGCTAGAATATGCTAGGCAAGTTGATGGTAAAGAAAAAGGAAAGGATCAGGCTCCTGTAAGGCTAAGCAAGAAGACTGAGGCAAACAAAGTTGTCAATCAGGTGTTGGGAGCCTATTGGGTTGATTCTTCTAGTGATTCAGATGAGTTAGAACAAGAAGGAGATACATCCATGATGGTAATGGAAGATGAAGTGTCAGCCTTTCACTTGCTTTTTGCTCTGATGGATGGTAGTGATAATAAGGAAGAAAAATTTGTCACTCTCCTTGACATCAATGAAAATCTAAAGGATTACTCACTGAATAAAATGAGATCTCTTGCCTCTGTATTAATTAATTCTCTGAATGATCTTGCTAGAGACAAGAAAAATCTAAAGAAATCTTTGGAAAAATGTGAGGAAGAAGTAATTAAAATGAGTGTTCAAGCAACTGAACTCACAAATGAAAAGAGAATATTAAAGGAAGAATTAGGAAAATATGAAGAAGAAGAACAAGAAGAAGTAGTTGAACTTAATGTGCAAATTGCAAGCATCAAGCCACCTGCAACACTCTTGCTTGTGAAAATGCCTACTAAAAAAAGGGTAGATGAAATATCAAAGCGGAATCTAAAAGGTAAAAGTGAAGGAAGTAGAATACAGTTTCAACTGGAAGAAGAATTGACACATGCCAAGGCTGAACTAGTTGCCTCCCTTAATAGAAACTCTACCCTTGAGGAGGAACTAATCAGGATGAATACTGAACTTGAGAAAGCTCTCAAGTGGACTGGCCCTTCACAAGCAATGACTAACCTTGCCAACCAAGAATCCAGTATAAAAGGGGGTTTGGGTTACAATATCCAAGAAGATGGATCTAGCATCTTAGCCAGTCATTAAAGGAGAAAAGGGGATGTATTGTGTGCTCATTATGGAAAGGATGGCTATTTAAAAAAAATGTGCTCCTCCAAAACTGCAAATCTGACGGATAAAAAAAGCTTCACATCATTCCAAAGAAGGAAATAAAGACTGCCTAACTAGACAAAGAAAAGGTTGATCTTTCCTTTGTCATTCTTTTGGGAACTCAGACTCAAATGGGTTCCCATTAGATAAATGGTGATCAATGATGAAGGGGTAAGGCAAGAGGAAACAACCAGTAGATGTAAATGGTTGCTAAAAGCATTTGATTGAAGACCTGAAGATCATCCCTTGCTGAAATGCCCTCAAAAGAGACATGTCTCAAGAAGTCAAGACTTGAAAAATTGTTAAAGTTCTGGCATCATAGATCAAGGAACAAAATGTCATGATTCAAGTTCTGAAAGGCTTATCCTCAGTAGATCTCTGACTAAAGTTAGCTTGGAATTGATTGGGGGGCACTAGAAGAGGTATGGCTGATGAAATCAAGATGGACGCAAGAGACCCTCATGATTCTCTTTTTATGACTATGAATTGGTGAGCAGGTATTTGGTTTAAATGATGTATTATGTGTGTAATTTAGTCTCATATCTTTGCAGATATACACCCATGGCAAGGAGGAGGAGATATGAAAAGTGGGATGAGAAAGCACACAGTGGTTATGTTTAGGGACCAGTTCCCTAATATGGCTAGTATCACTTGTCATTCCTAAATAATGACTATTTGAAACGTTTAATGACTGTGCCACATCACTCTCCCACCTTTTGAGAAAGTTTGTTTATTGTACTTTAAGTCCAACAGACGTGTCCATCTGAACGGACACGTCTCATCAGGCTCTTCAAATCTTTTGGTCTCAACTATTCTCTCATGACCCTTATAAAGAAGAATTTAGATCATTTTATCCTTTTTTAAAATAAATTATATTCACAAAACAATCTCTCTCATACTGACTCATTAGTTCCCTAACCACTCCAAGATCCTATTCCTCTTTTTATTCTCAGAATTTTCAATTCCAAGGAGGCATTTGTTTAGTCGTGAGTAAAGATATAAGAGATCAAAGTTAGATAGGATCGAGTTCTCAACCAACCAAATAGGATTCTCCATCACGAACATTGTCCACCAAAAGACAAAATGACACTCTTGAAAATACTGATGATTATGATCTGGTAATTCTATTAGTTCTTGATATGTCTAGTAAAAATAGAGGTAGTAAGGAAAACAAAGAAAGGGGAGGAATACAATAGAAAAGCAAAATAGAACTTAGTTGAATCAACTAGTAAAAGGGAAATAAACATTGATGAGTAGAAGATGATACTGAGAAACGTTTCAACGAAAGTGAGGATAGTGAAATTGAGCACATATTTGAAGGCTTAAGTAACTATGAAAATGAGTCACTTGACTCTCATGGTAAGATATACACTTCTGGGACAAAGGAGAACATGAGAGAAAAAGGGTATTAACTATGGAACTAGTGTCAGCTATCACTGGTAAGAAAAAAAATCTAAGGAAGTTATCGCCGAGAGAGAAGTTCCAGCTCTAAATTAGCCAGGACCTCAAGGAGAGTAGTTGTTTCATCTGTAAAAAGAAAAAGACTACCTAGAGTGATGAGGCAAGAAACTCTTTAGGATCGGGAGGCCTTAAGTAGATGAGTTTTTGACCTGTTGTAGCTGATAAGTCTTAAATAAGAGAGTTAATTGACTTAGTGAAGTTTTAGGACTAGGAACACTTATTTGAATTAGATGCACCATATTTACACAAGGAAGAAGTAGAAATATTTTATCATAACATGGAAATTTCTGAAGATGGCATGTATTTAACCTCACAGGTCAATGGTACGGATATGGGATTGGATGAAGATACTCACTCTAAAATTGTAAGACCCCGCAAATTTTTCTCGTAGTCTGAACTTTAAAGCATGTCAAGTGAAGCATAAATCTGGCCCTAAAAGGTTGAGAAGTGTCTTCCCAAGTGATAAGTATTTTGAACCGCGTAGAATTTCTCTAATATCAACTTTTTGTCATGTAGGGCATTGAATAAACTTTCCATCGATACCAAATCTGCCTAAATTCGACACTCGAACGAAGAGTTAGAGCCATTTTAGTGAGACAGTGTGACACCTGGCACTTTAGCGTGTCGCGGAGCCAGCCAAAATGGCAATCGTCAAAATCCAATGAGCCTCCGCAATTATGGTTCATCGCGCCAAGGCTTAATTTCAGAATTGTCAATTTCCAGTGCAGTAACGTGATTCCACCACATCGCGGTGTCTTTCCAGTTCGCAACCAAGGTGGCAACACGATTTCCACCGTATCGTGCCATCAAGCAGTTTTTCAATTGTCCAAATTCCAGTGAGCTGGTGTGATTATGGCGTGTCGCGCCAGCATGTAAAATCGGGATTTTCTAGGTTAATTTCAAGGACGAAAAGGGTCTTTTCCCAACCTCTATATATACTCCTTAACACGGGATTTGGCCTCATTTCACCCAAAATATCATTGTTTTCTCTCAATTCTCTTCAACATCAAAAACTAGGGTCTCTACAAAATCAAAACCCTTCCTTCTTCACAAGAGAAATCAAGAATCTCTCCAAGAGCTTTCAAGAAAGAGTTTATCTAAGGTATGCAGATATTGATTCTTAGGTCCCTTTCATCCAAGAAGCTCAAGAACCCTTTTCTAAATTTCAAAGCTTTTATGTTTATGAGTTTTCATGATTCATGTGAGTTGAAATTGATGTTCATGTTATTATTGAGTTGTGATTCATTTTTGTTTACAAGGTTTTCAAGCTTGACCCTGGTATGTGAAATTCATGTGATGTTCATGATAAACCCTCTTTAAGTTGCTTGTTAAGTAATGTGTTCATGTCAATTAGGTGTAGAAATTATTGAATAAGCAAAGCATGCTCCACATATGTTTGAAAAAATGCTTATGTGTAGGAATTAGAGCCATTCTAGCATGTTGATTAGAGATCCCCAATTATGTGCAAGCCCATGCATGCCAAGTGTTTGTTGAAAAGCCTTAGTGAATGAATTGGGACATGATAGCATGAAATTCCCCAATTATGTGCTCTTTGATATATGCTAAGACTTTAATATATGCTAAGTGTTTGATGCAAGATCCTGTTGAATGGAGTATGATCCAATAACATCTCCCCTTATGCTATTACATGTTTAGGATTCTTAAATGATTGAAGTGATGCCTTATCAATTGTGATGGTGAATTATTGTCCATGGTCTTGATTATTCAAGAATGGTTATGTTTTACTTTTATGTTATCTAGTCCTGGGGGTATTTATACCCGATAATTTAGCTGCTGTCTAGAGCCCGTATCAGTTTTCACGATAATTCCAGTCAAGCCATGATTCTCAAAACTCAGTGAGTTATAGAACTCTGTATTCTCAGACAGATAAGAACTTAAGAAATCTCTGTAATCGTCGTGATCTCAGTATCGCTAGTAATCTAGCCTCAGTTCTGTACTCAGCTCAGATCTAGTAGTATTCAAGTGATCAGTTCAGTCCGCAGTAGTATTTGAGTAATCTATCCCGAGCTCAGTATCGTTCAGTCAGATAACGAGATTCAGTAGTATTCTGTTAGATACAGTACCAAGTAAATTCAGCTTAACTCAGTCAGATCATTCAAGAAACGTGATTAGTATCAGATTCAGCTTAGTTTGTGTTTAGTTCAGAATCAGTTCAGAGTCTTTCAGTTGGGAGCAGGAGCTAGCACCGAGCGAGGGCAGGGATGGCGGCTCCCCGTTATAGAGGCAGAGTTGTTAGGAGCAATCCCTGAACTCCAGAACTGCGTAGCCAACGCAAGATGCAGGAGTCATCCGTCAGGAAAGGCTGGTCACCCGTCAGATAGGCTTGACTATTATATTGCCTTAGGCTTGACTTCCTACGAGGGTCACCCGTCAGATAGGCTTGACCAAGAGGTCTTTACCCGTGGCACGGTATTGACACCCTTCCAGCTGGGATTACATGTTGGACCCCACCAGTTGAGATTCGGGGCATGTCGGTTAAGTGACTACTTCCCATAATTGCAGTTTCAGTATCAATCTTCAGAAATCAAGACTGTCACATACAGTCATCTATCTTAGTGAGGAACTCAGATAGTTCCATTGATTCATGGACCACCCATCAGATAGGCTTGGTACCATATAAAGTTATTCTGTATCAGATCTAGAGATCACCCGTCAGATAGGCTTGATCTCAGTCTCATATTTAGTTGAGTAATCTCATTATCAGATCTAGAGATCACCCGTCAAATAGGCTTGATCTCTGTCTCATATTCAGTTGAGTAATCCCATTATCAGATCTAGAGATCACCCGTCAGATAGGCTTGATCTCAGTCTCATATTCAGTTGAATAATCTTATGATCAGATCTAGAGATCACCCGTCATATAGGCTTAATCTCAGTCTCATATTTAGTTGAGTAATCTCATTATCAGATCCCGAGATCACCCGTCAGATAGGCTTGATCTCAGTCTCAGATTCGGTTGAGTATTTTTGTTGTCAGATTCGGACATGATCATTTCTTATCATTGATAGTAGATTCCGGAATCATCCGTTAAAGAGGTTTGATCTCCGATGCAGTCAGTCGAGAGTAGAAAGCTCAAAATTCAATCATTGATATGAGTAGATTCAGTTAATCAGTTTCAGTATTTTGAGTCGCGATGATTTCAGTTATGGTTCGTACATTAATGCATGTGTTCTCATTCAGTACTCTCATGATTATTCAGTTAAGTAATTGTTCATGCATAAACCCTTGCATTTATCCTTACCTCATCTTCATACTCGGTACATTCCCGTACTAATGCATTTGCACTATGGTGTTTTATTTGACACCATAGGTTCAGAGGCACGAGACCTAAAGTACCATTAGCAATTCAGTCCCAGTCAGCAGCAGTAGACGTAGCAGTGAGTCTTCTTGTTTCGAGGATGATTCTTTTATCATTTTTGTATCAGATTTTGTTTATTTTCAGTAGACGGAGTTAGTTGGGGACATGTTCAATTTTGAGTATTTTTATATGTTTTGAACCTTATGGCCAGTTTCTGCACTTATTATTTATATTATGCAATCTTCAGGTACAAATATCAGTAAAGGGTTGTCTTGTGGTCCTTCGGGGTCATGAACACCGTGTGACGTTCCGGTTCTGAAAAATTGGGTTGTTATAAAAATCCTTGGTGCCCCAACGAAAGAAATCAGGTCCATAAAATCAGAGGAGGGGTTTGATGAATTTCGGAAAATTTGTTGTGCACTTGATGACTCAAACGGCAAAAATTAGACAAAAGTGCTCTCAAAGAAGAATTTCGCTTGTTGTTTGAGCTAGTGATTGGGGCACTACTCCCTAGGTCTGAAAAGGAGCTTGTGACTGGTTCTGGCCTGTACCTCATGGAAGTGTTATCTACATATCAGAGAGTGAACCTTCGTGCAATTATCTTAGAATACATCAATTCAGTCTTGACCACAAAAGATTGAGAACATGGGTCAACTTATGGACTTTAGCTATACAGAGTATTTGCCTACTTTAATGTTGAATGTTGAAGGGGAGAGACTATCTTAGTGAATCAGATGTCTGCTTCAATAGAAAGAGGAAAAGATGACCCAACTTAATTGCAATATTGAAAAATGAAAATGCTACCCTGCATAAGACGGTGAAAAAGTTGGATGCCAGAGTGGATCCTTAACTAGACTGAATGAAGAATTGACTCAGCAAATACTCAAGGCTCATGCTGCAGAAAGTGAAAGATTAACCCTACTTCTCAAGCAACGTCATCAAGCCTGGGGCCCGAAAGAGTTTTGGGTCGAAAATCGACTGGCGTCCTTCCGACTGGCCGAAGAGCGGGTGAGTGTGGGTCGGCAGAGATAAGGGGCTATTTGTGTAGTCAAACGGGCAAAATGGTGTGAACAGTTCATTTTCAAGTCGAATCGGTGTGTCATACCCCACGATTTTAGGGGTGGTCCCGACAGAGTTATGGGTTAAAAATTAACTGACGGTCCCCAGGCTGGTCGAGGAGTAGGTGAGTGTGGATCGGCGGGGTCAGCGGGACCATTTGGATGGTCAAACAATGCGAATGGGCCATTTTCGGGCCAAATTGGTATGCTATAATCCACGATTGCAGGGGTGGGCTTCGGGTCCGGCGGAGTTTTGGGCCAAAACTTGACTAGCGGCCCCTCGATTGGCCGAGAAACGAGTGAGTATGGGCCGACGGGGCCATTTGGGTGGTCAAACGAGCAAAATGGTGCGAATAGGCCATTTTGGGGCCAAATCGGTGTGCTATAACTCACAGGTGCGAGGGTGGGCTCGACAAAGTTTTGGGCTGAAAATTGACTGGCGACCCCCCGACTAGCCGAGGAGCGAGTGTTTGTGGGCCGGCAGAGTCGGCGGGGCCATTCGGCTCAAAACAGTATGCTATAACCCACTATTGCGGAGGTGAATGCGGAGCTCGATGGAGTTTTAGGCCAAAAATCGACTGTCGGCCTCTCAACTGGCCTAGGAGTAGGTGAGTGTGGGCCGACAGGATTGGCAGGGCTATTTGGGTAATCAAACGGGCAAAACGGCGCAAACGGATATTTTTGAGTCAAATCGGTGTGTTATAGTTCACGGTTGCGGGGGTGGGCTCAGTGGATTTTTAGGCCAAAAATTGACTAGAGAACCTCCGGTTGGCCGAGAAGCAGGTGAGTGTGGGTCGGCGAGGCCATTTGGGTACTCAAACGGGGGTCGGCGAAGCCATTTGGGTAGTCAAACGGGCAAAACAGCGCGAACGGGCCATTTTCGGGCTAAATCGGTGTGCTATAGCCCATGTTTTTTAGGGTGGGCATGGGGCTCGACGAAGTTTTTGATCGAAAATCGACTGGCTGAGGAGTGGATGAGTATGGGCCTGCGGGGCCATTTGGGTGGTCAAACAGGCAAAACGGCACAAACGAACCGTTTTGGGGCCAAATCGGTGTGCTATAGCCCAGGTTGCGAGGATAGGCCTGGGGCCCGGTGAAGTTTTGGGCCAAAAATTAATTGGCGGCCCCCGACAGACTGAGGACGGGTGAGTGTAGGCCATCGGGGTCGGCGAGGCCATTTAGGTGGTGAAACAGCACGAACGGATCGATTTCGAGCCAAATCGATGTGCTATAGCCCTCGGTTGCAGGGGTGGGCGCCCAGACCCGGCGACGTTTTGGGTCAAAAATTGACTGGTAGCCCCCCGACTGTCGAGGAGCGGGCAAGTGTAGCTTGGTGGAATCGACGAGGCCATTTGGGTAGTCAAACAAGCAAAATGGCGTGAACAAACCGTTTTCGGGCCAAATCAATGTACTATAGCCCACAGTTGCGGTAGTGCGCCTGGGGCCAGACTCCGACGGAGTTTTGGACTGAAAATCAACTGGCGACCCCCCGACTGACCGAGGAGCGGGTGAGTGTGGGTCGACGGGGCCATTTGGATGGTCCGACGCGCGAATGGGTCGTTTTAGGGCCAAATAGCTACTATGTACTACATTAGTAAAGAGGGATACAAGTAAAAGAGTGTGTTCTGAGCTCTGTTTAACATTTCTCAATTTTGAAGCCCAATTATTCTAATGCAATAACAAGATCCTAAGGTTACCCATGGACTTTCGTCCGAGGACACCTAATGCTCGATGGGAACAACATACAAAGATATGAAATACCTGGGCAACTCCCATCCTAGGAGGACACATAATACACTAACTAATACAGCACAGCCAATATCCTTTCAATGTTGATCGTTGTACTACCTCCTATTGCCTATTGGCAAACAATACTTTGCTAATACACAGTATAAAATCAAGCCAATGGCTTCTGCAACTCATTCAGCCCATGAGCAAAATGGCATTTCTCTCCAAATGTGCATAAGCCTTTTGAAAAATTCGCACACATTTTTGTTTTAAATGGCCCACCAGGACCCCGTACCATGGGAGAGAACCCACTCAGAGGACCTTTGGCTTGGAAATCATTGTACCCCGGACGCACCTGCTTCCCAACCTCCATCTCACTATGAGCAAAGTGGCACTTATCGCCAAACCTGCACCCTTCTGCAGTGTTGAATCTGCTACAAAACTTTGACTTCACAGTGGGAACAGGACCATCACTAAAAGAGGCACCATTCCTTCCAAATGGAGGTGCTGGATTCGAACCCATGTTTGATAGCTGGCTCATAGCAGTGTAGCCAGGAACATAGTGAAGAAAGTGACATCCCTCTCCATATGAGCATCCGGAAGTGCTACATCACATCAGGAAAATGATTGTTAGCGTAAGGGCAACTGAGCAACAAAATGCAACCAAAGAGACAGGCAAATAAGCCGTGAACAGAGAACACACAGGTGCGAGTATTGTTAAATCTTCAGCATGTTTATAAGAATAGCTTTCTCCCCTCCTGTTTTACAAGTTCATAACGTTGTTCCAGAAAACACTACCTACTGCTACTTACATCAAGTGATTGCTATTAATATATCATGGCACAAAAAAGACACACTTATTTTCTGAAATAAGATTACCACCTTAAAAGAAACCTGTCTGCTCAACATGAACTTACCAGCGAGAGATGACAGAAAACTAATATACCAAGTAATGTTGCTAAGCAATGACCACGACTATATCGAATGAGTTTATTCCATATATGTAAGGCTCAATGCACGAGAAACCAACACTAGATCAATTAATCTGGATGCCAGGTAACCAGCTCATAGATCAACTACTTTCTGATTACTTGAAATTTGAAAGAGAAAGTAGTGAAAGTACATGAGGAACTTCATCTGAACTAAATAGATGAATTTACCATAGATCAACTGCTTTCTGATTACGTGAAATTAGAAAGAGAAAGTACACGAGGAACTTAATCTGAACCAAATAGATGAAGTTACCAGGTTCATTCTTCCTCTACATCAAATTCTTGATGACAAACAGTTCAATTTCAAAACATAAATCAAATCTATTAACCTCACACTCAATAGTTTAACACAATAAAAAGGCCCAAAACTTCCAAGTTTGCATGATTGGCAGAAACATAACATTCCAGAAATGTTCGATATTAGTTATTACATATTTGCACAACAGCACCAATGATGACGGCAACCATACCATAACCTCAAACTAGTTGAGGTGAGGCTGGCTATGTGAAACTTCTCTATCAATTCCATTAGGAACAACTTTATTTCAATACTTAAGATAAATAAGGGTTTGTAACACTAGAGGTTCTACCATAAAACTTATCTAACATTGACATACAGATTTGTAACAAACTTAAAGATTCGTAATAAACATGAGACCTAAAGTAAGTCCAATAAAATAGTGATCACCATATTGGTATGATATGGTGCACGTAATGGTATTTACCACGAAAAGATCAGCTTATCTATAGCCGTTGAGCATTAAACCCTACACTCATTTCATATAACAATTGATAGACTCCATATCTATAACCACTGTATCTTTTTGTCCATATAGCATTATGGAATTGTCAGTTATCAATATTAGCTGGCTAAAAAAAGAAAATTAATCTTCTTGTCGTGTTATTGAAGAAGTTGGATGTTTAATGCTCATAGGTACGACAAAGAATAGTTATGCCAAAACACTACAATCAATCAATAATTAAAATGAGGAAAACAATTGTACTAAGTTCATATTCCAGCCCCAGATGTATTCATGACTTCCAGTAATCTGTGTAGTTGATTACCAGACGGTCATGGATCTACTAGCGAACATTGCCACTAATTTACTCCAATAACTAACATATAATCTAAAACAATATGTGTTGGTAGAAGCTCACAACACAGGCACACTAGCTATCGCGACTTAAGAGAGTACAACAATAAAAAATAAGTTTCACAGAGATTATATAGAAAATTTGGAAAGTTTGACGAGTATCAATTTCAAGCTATTCATACTGTGTGGATCAAACATCCACACTCAACCTCAATCTTGAAAACAGAATCTTCCCATGGGAAAACATAGATAAGCAGTACTTGATCCAACACTCTGACCTGAATATCCTCAATGGTATATAAATTTTCTATAGGGAAGCAGCAAGTAAATACAGCTACTGAAAATGCCAGGAGAAGCAGCGGTAAAGAGCGCTAGTTTCTTTCCCTTTTCTTTCCATCTTTTTATTTTTTATGAGTGAGAAATATGTCTAGGGCCAACCGTTAAGACCACCTGCTGCCTTCGAAACTCGAGGATAACAACCCTCCCATAAACCCTTCTCCACTTGAGTACCATGCTTAGTTTGCAGGGCACAAGGCTTGAACCTGTGACCTAAGTTACAACTCACAAGTCCCTCTATCTTTGCCACTTGAACTAAGCCCTTGGGCTTCTTTTTTACATTCATGATGACATTATAAGTAGTGCTCCAACAACATTAGCCTTGTAAAATTAAAATTCCGCAAGCTGCTGAAATTTTTTACCATCACTAGCTTGTTATTCCAAATGTTTAAGGTTCAACCATTAGAAAACGTTATAACATAGATGAATATAATTGAGAATACTTTTTTTTGATGAATTAAATATGAAACCTGAAAAACTTCATGCATGGCTTTGATTTGCTTCCTACACCAGTCATAAAGGATTCTGATTCTGTTGCAAAAGATTGAATATTTCTCTTTAGTTCATAATTTCCAGTGAAGTAGCAATTGCCAGTATATTTAATGTATCAAACTATTCACACGTACAATGATGCAAACAACCCAATTTCAGTAGTTCCCATTACAAATTCCAAAATCACCTTTGCTTTACTGTATCCTTAAACAATATAAGCCAAAACACCGGAGGATGTTCCCACACCAAGCTACTTTGTGGGATAGGGAACCAGACTGGTGACTGTTGTGGTTGTTGTCTGCAGGGTATGTGACACCACACAAGTTGACTAGTGCTGAGTCAGGAGATTTTCCTTTGGATCGTTACAACGCTTGTTGAACGGTTCAAGTAGAAGTGAATAGGTAAGAAGTAGAAATCCCCGTATGAATCCATCTCAATAGGAGACAACATGAGCAAAAGACAGGAATCCCTCAACCCCACAGAAAAGAACTCACTCCAGGGGGACTGAGGGTGTATTCAAGAAGGGGAGCCGCGGGCTCTTTCTTTCCTTGTAGGAAAGGTCTTGGTTTGGTATGGCATTAGAGGAAACTTGTTATGGTTATGCGGGTATATAGAAAAGGTGGGTGGGGATCCAGGCGACTTTCTTGAATATATAATTCCAATCAAAATTCCAGACGATTGTAGCTAGTGACTGCCCGGGTCGGTGTGTGATCACCTCATGTGATCAAAGGGTGGGGACACAATCATCACAAGGTACAACAACAACAACATACCAGTGTATTCCCACAATCATCACAGGGTAAGCAAAAAATTAAATTGTTCCATGGGGTCTCAATAAAATTAGTTAAGTGATAACACTTTCTAAACAAACTCACAAACCTATAAAGATGAATCCTTCTACCAAAAACTCATCTTTGCTAATAGAGTGGGAAAAAAGAAAGTAGAGCCAGAAAGAGAAAACTAACCATTTCTTGATTTCTTGATGCCTGAATTGCTACCAAAATTACCACCTACTCTTCTCTTTCTCCCAAATTCCATTTTTTGCTGCCTGCCCAGAAAAATTGAACAAAAGATGAATCAAATAATCATATACATATAACAAAACTGAATTGAATTTGAGGAAAATTTCGCTTACAGTTAGAGAGGAAAAATAAAAGCAGTGGAAAACACTAGGGTTTGTTCCCTTTGAGATTCAAAATTTTTCCTTAATTTCGCCGAATCCTCGTATTTGTTCCTCCGGGGAGAATGGAGATAGATGCAGGTAATCCTCGTACCTACAGCCAAAACAAAATTGGGTTCATAAATAGCAAGACTAATTGCATCTTTTTCCAAAAGAAGTGTAGCTACATTAGCTGCCAACTACTTACCTTGTTGGTACTTACTCGTATAAAGTGCAATTATTGGGCATAATCAGTTACTTGAAAAACTAACATAAATAGGGACAGTTTAACTTCAATTATATAAAATGCTAAAATTCTTATATATTAAGAATCTCAATTTTGAATATGTCAAAATGCAAAACTAGTTTCTTATACATTTAACGAATATATATTTTTTTCTTTGTAAAGATACATAATTAACTCCTGATATATATTTTTTTTATTTTGACTTTGTCAAGATACGTAATACATCCAACGAAGATGTATTTTTTTCCTTTGTAAGATACATAATTAGCTCCTCGATACATTTTTTCTGATTTTGGATCTGTCGAGATACATAATTAACTCTCAATACATCCAACAAAGTACATAATTAGTTGAAATTTTTGTAATTACTTTGTAAAAATGAAGATTTGTATAAATATGATAAGTTAAGGTGTATGTTTATGTTGTTTTTTTAAGAAA
>NC_061111.1:143816832-143846406 GCF_002878395.1 Capsicum annuum
CTCGGCCCACAAACATTGGTAAGACTTTCAGCCCAACAAGAGATATATCCCTTGTTTGTAATCTTATTAATTGTGAATCTTATGAGGTGTTTGTGGATTTCAAATATTGCTCATTAAGAATTTTCTTAAAAAAGAAGTTTCATCAAGTTTAAATATGAAAAATATGTCATTTTATTTATAATTAACTACTGTAACAAATATATAGGGTCAAGTGTTGAGTAGAAACAAACGGCTCACCAATTGCCACATCCACCAATTTTTACACTTTACGCAACACAGTCACCGGCTCAGCAATCATCTCCGTAAATTAAACATGCTGAAAATAACTTTACCTACCCCAAAAAAAAAAATGGCAAGAGCATGTAACTCATCGTCAGCACCTAAAATTATCTCGAAAATTTACTTAAATTTCACAACTAAGATCTGTACCTATTGAACACTTATATTGTATACAAAATTATTCTTATTAGGCATATTTTGTTAATTAGCAACAAATGTGAAGTATATGTATTGCACTTGCCACGATATGGCAAATCAATTAATTAAAAGGTGATACATGTCAATGGCCCCACAATAATTATTAAAGAATAATTTTTAAGTTAGGTTAAAAAATAAAGCATAACTAATACCACCTTACCCCCTCCCCCACCCTCACCCCTACTCCTTCTTCTTCCCCGTTTCTTTTACAACTTAATCTCCATTATTTTATACTAATTGATCTGTTTTGTTTTTAATTGATCTATTTTATACTAATTGAACTCTATCTATGTTTAAATTTGATTTTGTAGTGGAAACGGAGAAGGGAAAGAAAGAAAAAGATTTTGTAATCAATGAGTATTTTGTAATTACTGATGTGTATGTGCGTGCAGTGACATGTCCATCTTTTTCCATTTCTTTCTATCTAAAAGATCTCCCATCATCATAGAATAAATGTCGTCGACGGATCAATTGATGATCTGTAATGGCGTAGGAGGACCACGGTACATACAGGTGCAATCGGAGCCGGAGCCTTCTATGTTGTCGTCGTTCTAGCTTTGTTAGAAGATAATTGTATCTTATCAAGCAAAGTTTAATTGCTAGAAACTAATTGCAGACAGTTACTTTCGATGTGTGGATAAATATTTGGAGGATAACACCGAGTGTGAAATTTCTTACTAAAAGAATTTTGGATATCTAAATAAACCCTTAAGTTATGGTTAGGTGGTTTGAGGAAGACGACAACTTGGGGGGTGGGGGGTACGCAAGGAAGACGGCAGCTTGGGGGATGGGGTGGGGTGGGGTTGTGAACAAGACGATGAATTGGGTTGGGGGGGTTGTGCTTTTCGTTTTTTAAAAAAAAAAGAAAAAAAATTAGGATAATTAAAAATTATATTAATAAAATAATTTAAATATAATTATTTTTTAATTTTTAAAAAGTAAAATGTTATTTTTTCTACTATTTATGCGCGCCAAGGAAAGTGTGTTACACGTTCCTTGCCAAATCAACATTTTGTGTCTGATAGGTAGGGTTGTTCATGGATCGGTTTGGATCGGTTAGTGGTTAAGACCATAACCAAAATCAATTTAGTCGGTTTTGAATTTCTAAAGCCAAAACAAACCACAAAAAGAAAATAATCGTCGGTTTGATTCTTGTCGGGTTGGTTCGGTTTGGTTCAATTTTTTAATTTTTTTGGTTATTGACTTGCCTACTCCAACCATCTCTAGTATAAACTCCCTTTTCAACCCATAAAAAAGAGTATCACATTAAACAATTTCTCATGAAATATTTATACAGTGATGGACAAATGACACTATAAACTCTTAAAAATCATAACAAACACATTAAACAAAACCAACATTGAGATGAAAAACACCAGTTTTGTATTGTAGGTACTAAGATTATCCAACAACATACAAACACATACATGTACATTGTAAAACAGAGCTTTGTATTCTGCTGCAATGTACTGTAAGAAGAGACAAAGTTAGGCAAATTTGAGTTATCTGTTTACTTTAAAGACTAGCTAGGTGAGCTAATCATATCGGGAAACGACTGAATAAACAAGGAGACATAAAACTACCATTTGAATCAGGGACCATGATAACTCGTGTTGTGAAAGTTGAAGTAGATTAAGTGAGGCAGGGACCATAGGGTTAACTTATTAGTAATAGTAGATAGAGTTGGCTTGAATTTGGGGCTTTGGGCAATTGGGCTAAAGTATTGGTTGGGCTAGACATAAATTAAAATTTAATTTTAGATTAAATTTAATAAAATATTTTTCTTTTATTTATAAATTATATATAAATAATTAGGGAAAAGGCATCGTTTCCACCCTAAACTATACTCGAAAAGTCTAAGACACACCTAAATTATTGGAGTGACCTAATACACACCTAAACTTCTTGAAAGTGAAATTTTTTACCCCCTGAATCTAACGTGGTAAAAACATAATTATTTAAATTAAAAAAGGCGCGTCTAAATTAAAAAATAACGAAAAAAATAATTAAAAATTCACCTCCCCCACCCCCAAACATTTTCTTCATCACCCCCACCAATACATCTTCTTCATCATTCACCATCCCTAAACTCCAACCCCACCCCCAAATAACGGGAATTTTTCACACCCGATCCGTCCCACCCAATCGAATCAATGTCAATTTCACCTATAACCATCAATTTTTCTCACAATACCATTGATTAGTCATCTAATCCGTCACCATTATTGTTTTAGCTAACAAATTTTAAATTTTTAATATTTCTGTATAGATTTATTCCAAATCACTAATTTCGAACTAAGCTTAAACGGGTTCATCGGAATTCAATGACTCGTGATATTTGTCGGAGCCTTTTATCATCTCCGTTAGCATCAGCAGACTAAATGGACCTATAGCCCATGTTTTCTTCTCATTGAATTCTTTCTCCATTAAATCAAGATACAAACTTTCAATCACTTTAGATGAATTGAAAAGTTTGCAACTGATTTTTCCAACAAAGGACACAACTTGTTTCTTCAAATAGTCCCAAACTCAGCAAAAGAAAATCTTTAATTAATGGAATATCCTCATAATTCTCAGTTCCAGGCAAAACAAGTTTTCCTTCGATTTCCCAAAAGTATGAATATGTTGAAACTTCCCAAAACTCAATTCAAGAAAAAAAGAAATTTAAACATGGTTTTTGGGCTTGAGAATTTTAATAACCCGAAGTTGATATGGATTGGTGGACCGTATGAAAGGTAAAAAGGGAGTGCAAAGTTGCATTAGTAGTCCAGTAGGCTATTTGCAAAGGAAACACAATCTTGGATTGGTAGTGAAGAAAAAGAAAAAAAATTGAACAATGAAGGTTTTGGACAACAATGGAGATTTTGGATATTGATGAAAAAGAAAAAAAAATTGACCTCATAACAATGGAGGTTTGGGACAACAATGAAAATTCTGGATATTGAAGAAGAAAGAAAAAAAATTTAAATTAAAAAGAAAAAAGAAAAATTTATGAAAATGATAAATTTATTATCTTTTTCGTATCATGTTGATGTGGCGCTGACGTGGCAGGCGCGTGTACAACACCACACTACGTGCAAGTGGTATAATGCCTGACAGGGTGTAAAAAGTATCACTTTTTTATAGTTTAGGTGTGTAATAGGTCACTAGTATAGTTTAGGTGTGAACTAGACTTTTTGTGTATAGTTTAGGATGAAAACGATGCATTTTCCCTAAATAATTATAATATATACATATAAAATCTATCAGTTCGATTTGGTTATTTTCACGTTTTTTTTTTAAAGTAAAACCATAACCAAACCAAATAGCTTCGGTTTTTTAAAATTTAAAACCAAACCTAACTAAACCAAACCAAATGTCGATTTTTTCAATCGGTTCGGTTTGGTTTACAGTTCAGTTTGGTTTTTAACCAAACCCATGAACACCCCTACTGATAGGTATCAATTTTAGCAGTTCAGGTGTCTGATAGGTACATGCCTTAGTTGAGGGATGTAAGTGAATTTTCGAGATAATTTTAGGTATCTTGCGCTGACTTATTTAAATATGAAATGTGCATTAAAGCTCTACACATTTCACAAAAGAAATGTCATAAATCTTTATGAAGTGAATGAATTTTCAGTTTAGATATCCAAAGATATATTTTTTCTCATTGAACCATAGTTGTTGCATTATAGTAAAAAGAGTTGTTATCTTTTTCAACACTAATAATAGTAAATTTATACATCAAAATTTAAAATTCTTATGACTTGAGCATTTATATTAAAAAATATATATATATAATTCATAGAAATAAAGAAGAAGAAGAATATAACATTTATATTTTATAATTAATCAGGCTTAAATTGACGCCTAACAACTACTTTTTCCTGTTTTCTTTTTACAGGATTTGCAATTGAAACATAGATGGGGATTAATGTTACCCCTCAAAATGATTTCGAGTATCAACACTTTTGAGCTGTCATATATTCTATGTCCAAATATAATAGTTTTAATAAAATTTATGGGCAGCAGATTTATATAGAAGACACTTTTGAGTTCTTAAGGAGTATTTTTTTTAACTTTTGCTAGGGTAGCTCTCACCATCAGGAGAGTTTATTCATTTTTCTCTTTTTCTTTCCTTTTTTAATGCACACAATATAAATTTTGATGACTGATTAATTTAACTTCATGCTAAAATTTTTACTTAAGAAATATTTTATTCTTATAAAAGTTAATTTTGTTCTTAAATATCAAATACTGAAACCTTATCCTTCCATCACAAATTCTAGTGGTGCATTTTATTTGGTTGCTCAAGCAACCTGAGGGTTAAATCAAATTTTTCAAAAGTTTGTTCCTCTTATAAGGGAAAAAAATAGTGTTCGTGCAGATACTTTAATTCAAAGGATAAAGTCCCGTCAAAATATGGATTAAGTGGGCGTTTGAATTCACTTATTTTAAATTAAGAAATAGCTTTTAAGTTATTTTTAACTTTTTTAAGTGTTTGACAATTTAAAACTTGCTTAAAAAAAATTAAAATTTACTTTTTATAAGCCACTTTTTAAAAGCACCTCATTGGGTACTTATTTTTGGGGGCTTATAAGTCATTATGTTTTAACCCACTAAAAGACATTTTTATCCCTCAAAATTTTTTATTTTTTTATTTTTTTAAAAAAAGAGAAACTTATCTGAGTACTTGTTATCAATTTTTCTTAGCATAAGAAAACATCATGACAAAATAGCATTTCTTCCGTTTGGCTTTAATTTATCACTTTTTTACATGATACATTCATTAAATAAATAATTATTATATGATTATTTCACCTTACTATCTTTATTAATTGATGTTTAGGACCCGTTTGATCATAAATTTTTTAAGTAATTTTTTGAAAAAAATTGACAAATAATGTTTGGCCATATAATTTATATTATTTGGAAACTATTTTTGACAAATAATTCAAATTTTCAAATACTAGGAAAAAGTAGTATGTGAACCAATTTTCTTTTTTTGAAAACGTTTACAAGTAAAATATGTTTCTTAAATATTATGGCCAAACACATGGTGAAACTAAGGATAAAATAAGTTTTTTTTAAAAGAAAATTCTTAATATAGCAAAAATTATAAGTAAACTTAAAAATTTGATTAGAAAAATAATGAGAAGTAAAAGCGAACTAAAGAAAGTATTTTTGCTTAGAACCCATAGGTAGTAATGAAAACATAAATATTTAGAACCTTTGTTTCTTTAACCCATTGTAGGTCTTGCATATGCTGACTAATATTTGGAAAAGTAATTTTTTTCAACTTAGTTTCTATGCTTTTTATATGAAAATGCATTACATATAGGGGTAAGACCACACATCATTTCCCTCAAATTTCACTTGTTTTTTAATATGTTGTTATTATTGTATTACCATGGAATTTTTGTTTAAGAGAAATATGAGAGAGTACATCTGTGCTTATTTCACTTTGTGGGTGCTTGAATGGGTTTATTTTTAGTTAAAAATTGCTAATGATATTTGTAATGCTTGTATTAATTGAATATTTTTACTTTTTGTATTTATGGTGAACTTAAATCTAACTATATTAGTACTTTTTTTGTACGAAACTTCTAATTTATGAAATATGAATTTTTATATATTATTCTCCTTCTTTAATATATTCTTTTAAATTTGGACAATTATTATTGTGCAACATATTAATTTCTCTAATAAAACAATAATTCACCGACCAAAATATATGGAGAATACTCATTGAAAATATACAACTTCATGAACGATTAATGAATGAGCCTTCTATATTTCATGACATAATATTCGCATTTACCAATGTTTTAATAGTGATAGTTATTACTCAATCAACGAGTAATATATTTTCTAATTAAGAGTTTTCTTATTAAACAAATAGTATCATTTGTGATCAACTATTTTATCTATTAATGTAATTATAATGATTAGTAACATATATATTTTGCTTGATGATTTAAACTCTTTTAACAAAAAAAAAAAAAAAAAATTTAGCGCACAAATTAATAGTCATTCAAGAAAATACTATATATATATATATATATATATATATTAATTTTAATTTGAATAATTTTAGAAATAAAAATTAATAATAATCAACTCTACATATTGTTAACAACTTTAAGGGTATTTCAAATATTTTGACCAAAAAAAAAATGCTTAAAAGCACTTGTTTACCAAACACATCAATAACTTTTTTTCAGTTTCAACACTTTTATCCAAATACGTAACTGTTTATTTTTAAAATAAGTTCAACACTTCCAAAAACACTTTTAAAAAACTTTTTAAAAACCACTTTTTTTCAGCCTATCCAAACGGGCTCTAAGTCATAAATACGCTAAAACTTCTATATTTATCCGAAAGTTTTAAGATTGTTATAGAGATATATTGTTAGTTATATATATATACACACTAATATTTCACTTTTAGATTTTAATCAGTTGTTAGAGAGAGCATGAACATACTTCTACCGTCGATACAATATTTGTCCACTATTAACTTGACAAATTAAGAAACAATATATAATACGAGTAATTTTACTATATTATCCTTTGGATATAATAAATTTAATACCTTGAAAAAAGCATTAAGTTATAAATAATATTTAATAGCAACGGTAAAAATGGATAGAAAAAGGATAAATTATTCATTGACTTTTCAAACTAGACAATATTATTAAACATCTATTTTTTAGTATAGTGGACAAGTATTGTTAGACAGATGGAGTAAAAGGCAAATATTAATAGTCCATTCCTCTTGAAATTATGAAATAACTGATGCACATCATTTATTTTTCTTTAAATTGGATATCCGTACTTGAAATCTATTGTGTGCATGACATTAATGATGATTATGATAAATAATTTGGTATTAAATAAACTTGTGTATGCTATTATAGAGAGTTAATTTTAAAAAGAGTGTACTATTACACGTCAATGTTGTTATAGTTAAAATGTCAGTATAGAAAAGTGAAATATAACATGAAAAATCGATTTCAAAGAAAATCAAGCCGCTATAATGAAATATCGTTATAACGAGTAACTAAGTGACGTTATAGAAAAGTGTGACGTATAATACATATTAATCCAAAGTGTCACGGCCCAACAATTTACTTAAAGTGGGGGTTTTCATGGTTATCAAATTATGAAATTAAATCATACCATACTATACCATACATTTTAACAAATAAACATGGTTCTCTTAGTAACCATACCATGAAAAATCATCATCCAAACAGTGTGTTAGGTAATTGACCAGATTTTTATAAAATAATAATCGGTACTTAGTAGATTAGTAGGTGAGTGAATTTTTTCTAGAAAAATGTTCTTTTCTCAAAAATCACTCTTGGAGCCTCGAACAAAAAACACAAACTACTGCTCTAGTACTGATAAAAAAAAAAAAAAATTAAGTCAATTAACCAAACATAAACTATTACTCTATAAAATTATTTTTTGTTTTAGATTGTCCTTTAAAATAAATAACTATTAAAAAATTGACCAAACCTACTACAAATTCCCATAATTTACTTATATCCTATAAATCAAAGTCCAATTTAAATTATAAAGAAATTCAATCGTGATAGTCGGATCTAAAATTTATATATATACACAAGGTAACTTTACCTTATTACAATAAATCTCATATTGGTAAAGTAATTACATAAATCTCAAATTAATTACTTAAATCCCCTAATTGTTTACTTTCTCTCTCTTTATTCTTATACATCTAAAAAGGTTGCCTTTTGCTCCATTTTTTCTCTCTAATTACAAATCAATTTTATCCTCCATTATCAAATCTCTTTTTTCACACCCAGGATCAAGCAATCATGTACTTAGAGATTATCAATTTGTAAGTTTTCAAACATTAATTGAACTTAATGGTTTTCTTCATTAATTTTGTATATTTTTTTTTTTGAACTTTACCAAATCAAAAAATTTTCAAATGCTTTTTTGGTTCAAAGCATTGGAACGATCCAATTTTAAAAAACCCAATTTCGCAGAAAATCGTTTAAAGCACCAGAGCGACTCGATAACCATAAAGAGATTAAAGGAAGTGGTCAGTTCTAGTTCGAAGAAGTCAACTTCAAAATCGAAAAGTAAGAAGAAGGTTGATGATTCCGGCTGACCACATCTTTCAAAGGTGTAGATTTTATACATTATACATTACTTTATTTAGCACACTTATGTATAATATAAGTTTTTACATTCATAGAAGAGGTTGTTTTTGTATTTAGTGGAATTATACAATTAGAATCTATGTATAATAACATATTGTTAAGGTATTTTACATTTATTACTTTTTGCATGTTTCCACTATTAACCGTATGATTGGTACGCAAATATGAGTCCGTAATAACAAAACAATCTTTATCATACATATGCACTTAAGTATAATATATTATCATACGCATATCACACTATAGAATGGCAACCTAGATTTGAATGAAATACTATATATGAGAGTGCCTTTTCTTTTGTTGTTTAAACATGAAATAGTACATGTGGTCAATTATAAGAAAATGTTATACATTACATAGATAGGACAGTTTAATGTTTAACTATTTGATATACAATACATTTAAACAAATCTTTACTGCTATAGTTGACAAATTAGATAGTATCTACACACCTGTAAATACGTTATAAAGGCAACGCAATATTATATATGTAAACTGTATAACCTTGTTCTGAAAATGGATATACACAGAGGAAAATTAATCAATCCCAAGAATTATTTCTTCAACTCAATGTAAACCCTCACTCCATTGTCATTCCTTACGATAATTGAAGAAGAATTATCCTCAATAATGTATTTTACTTCTATTTTTTTACGAACTTCATTAATATCCAATTCCATCGCGATCGTAGCAATCAATTTCAAGAAACTTATACTTTCCGAAAAAATAATTGTGTCACTTTTGTAGGATTGATATATAATTTCCGACTCTCAAAAGCTCGAATGCGCAACAATATGGGGATGTTCATATTGATTTTTCTGAGAACTGAAGAAAGCAGTAGAAGATTTTTTTTTTCACCGAACGCAATTCAACAAAAAAGAAAGTTTAATATGATGTTTAACATATTTTTTGAATTTAAATTTCAATTACTATATTTAATCATACACTACTAAATGTTGGGTAATTAATGACGTGAATTAAGGAAAAGATTGATATTATCAGATTTATCTCTTCTTAAATATAGTTGAGTAATTAATGACGTGAATTAAGGAACATATTGATATTAACTATCAGATTAATCTTTCCTTAAATAGAGCCTAATCAGCTTTATCATACATTCTAGCAATGTATGAGGGTCGACCAGATGTATGAGTATATTTCTCAAAATCGGGAGAGAAAAAGATTGAAGGGATTTTATGTAATTACTTTCACTTGCTATGGAATTTATGTTATTTATACTAATCGGATTATGATGGTCACATGAAGTTTGGTATTTTCTTCTATGGCCCGTATTATCATAGTAAAATTTCTCTTTTATTAATAAATTATGCGGTGAATTGATAATATCTTTTCGTTTATAATTAGAGATTCAAGTATGAACAAAATTCTACTCCCTCCGTTTAAAAAAGAATGACCTACTTTGACTTGACACAAAGTTTAAAAGTAAAAAAAAATTTGAATCTTTTGGCCTTAAATTAAAGTTGTGTCAAATGTACTAAAATGTCCTTTAATCTTGTGGTCCTAAACATGTCATGTGGAAAGTTGAAATTAAAGTATTGTCAAAAAAGGAAAGGAGTCATTCTTTTTTAAATTGACTAAAAAGAAAAGTAGGTCATTCTTTTTTAAACAGAGAAAATATTAAATAGAGTTTTATTTTTTAAAAATAAATATTACCTGATGTGAAATTAAATTAATAGAAATCACAACAAATACGAATAGCAAATAGTGATACTAACAAGTTAGCCAAAAGAACAAGATTTACGCAACTTCAATGAGTCCAATCAAATCTATTGTCCATTCACACATCTGCCACAAAATTAGATTTCATGGGGGGAAATGATTTATAAATCTGTCAAGTGAAGAACTATAATAAGATTCCCCAACTCTTCAGAGAATAAAATAAGTAAATATTACCAAACCATAGCAGTACAACTACCTATTTTTAACTTTTGTAATTGAGTTTACATGGATTTTTTTACATTATCAATATAATTTAACAAGTGAGTATATTTAAGAGCTGAGTCTAATATTGTCCAAAAGAAAAAAGATAAGTTCTGTTATAAATATATTTACATTATATAAATGGAGGGGTTTTATTCATTGTATTTACAATCTTATTATCTCTCATCCCTCAAGATACAATCTTATGATCTCTCATCCCTCAAGAAGTAATAAGAATTACTCTCTCTTCTCTCTCTACTCTTCTTCTTTGTTTTTATTATTTTATAACACGTTATCAGCACAAAGTCTCTTACCAATTGAGATCTGTACGAAGTCTCTTACCAATTGAGATCTGTTCGTACGTGGCTACACAAGTTTTCGAGTCTCTAACCAATTTAGATTACCAACACGAGATTCTGCCAAATAAGGTGAAATTATAAATCTAAAGGTAATTCTAAGGTTAGTAATTCCTTATGTTATCTGTCTTTTGCTACTAATAATATAATTATTGTTGGATTTGAGGAAAAATAATTGGTTTGGAACCATTTATATTTTGAATTTATTTATCAAGAACAATATTATTATCAAAAGAGATGATAATATGTTGAGTTCAAATCTCATTGATTTATGCCTAAGACGCCTTTATATGGATAGGACGTTGAGTTTGATATATTATGATGGCTAAGGCAAAATAATAGGTATTTGATGAAAAGTCATGAAATTCAACCCATTGAATATGCTCTATTCCATGAAGTGAATATGGTAGCAATATATGATAAGTCTGAAATATGACAACTTACTTTATTCTTGAGATGTATGTAGTAGCAGTGCATAATATGTCTGAAAGAAGATAAGTGATTGAATGCACGGATATACACGTGGAGGAACAATATGATAATGATCATCAAAAGTGATGATATCTTCACACGCTTATATGATTATAAGATATGTTAGAGAAAAAATTCTCTACATCATATGTATGCCTCGATTTGTTTCTCAAGTAGCAAAATCTTGAAATAGATTATAAGCTATCATAATTTTTTAGGCTTAAGGCACGATTATATTTCATTCCTGGGGAGTGAGAAATTTATTAATGCAAACGTGCACTTGATTGTGATTGTATCACAACTCACCTTCGAAAGAGGTTGAATAATTTTGAAATCTACTTTTGAAGTAGTAAATCTGAAATTTATTCATGTATTAGTAAATCTGAAATTTACTAAAAAAAAAGTACATGTCATGGTAAACTTGGAGTTTTACTAGAATAAAAGTTCATAAATTGATATGAACGATTGTGACATCTCGAAAATATGCATGTATTGAAGAACTAGAAGATTCTTCAAGAATTATTTATGTCGTTTGTTCTCATGACAAGTTGGTTGGACCAACTAATATTTAGATTGGATCCCTTCAAATCTGAAAATTATAAAAGGTGAATAAGAGTCCGTTCACCTATCATGTGATATGTTGAAAAGATGCATCAATAAGATGATCACATGTACATTCATTGTCAACCTGCAGTTTGACATTCATAAAGTTGTTTGCTCAATAAAATTGAGTTAAGAACATAATTTTCAGATTATGCAATCAAGAAAGTTATCTTGATGATGATCGTTTGGCATTGAATGCCTTCGATAAATAACTAAACCATTATTAATGAAAATAAAACTTCATGTATTGGTCTAAAATATGATATATTGCAATAGCATTTGTATGCATTAGATCAATAAATTATGATTGTTTCTTCCCTCTCAATTGGTTCAAGGTCGAAAACTATTTATTCCATCTAATAATTTTGATGTACGGTATACGATTAATGAATATATCATAATGCATAAAGATGGATTCCTCAAAGAAGTAGAGGGTGTATGTTAGTTTTCTTAACACAAGGGGGAGATTATAAGCGCTATGAAATATGTTAGGAATTATCACCAGATCCTCATTCAAAAGATAATTCAAGTCAAATGCCGAAAGCATCTCATATTAAGCGCAAATGCTATTATTTTGTGTTCCTAAAGGAAAAAGTCTATGCATGCGTGAAGCGTGGTAGATTGATCGATTCCAAATGAAATAGTCCTTGAAAAATAAGGAGCAAATAATCATAATAAAAAGGCAACGAGCTTTTGAAGAGCCTACGACATAACACTTCATGAAACCTTATGAGAGGTTCATCTACCTGAAAATAATGAAGTGATGAGATCTCAAAATGTTATGTCGCATTGTGAACCGATACAAATTGATATATCATCAATATCTTTGACAAAATATTGTGAAAGATTACGAGGACCTGAATTCTACGTTAATTTAAGCATGCTGACGTAGAAACATTTATCAAGTGACATGAAAGGATGCATTTTGATAAGCGTAAAACTTATTTGATTTGCAGTCCAGACACTTGAAGATGTCACTCATGAAATGTTGAATATTGTCACTTGACAAAACTTATGTGAAAACTTTTAAGGATTCAAACAGGTTGAAGCATATAAAAGTTTTTGAGAAACTTATTTATAATCCTTATATTGTATAAGTTTATTGCTTGAACGTCATTGGAACTCTTGGAGAGTTTTCAAAGCAATAGATTATTTGCTGAAATTCGAAATATATTGAATTAGATTGGTTATGAAGTACCATATCTTAGTGCACTTGTTAGCAAGGTATATTTCTGCTCCTACTATGAGACATCAAAATGGGATAAAATACATGAGTTGTTTTATTCTAAGGATTGCAGTCCCGATCTTATTGGTCATGCTGATGTTGGGTACTTATCTGACCCGCGTAAAGTTCGGTCTCAAATAAGCTATGTGTTCATATGTGGTGGTACTGTCATAGCTTGAAGATATACAAAGCAATCTATCGTAGTCACTTCATCGAATCATGCTGAGATAATAGCTATTCATGAAGCAAGCCGAGAATGTGTATGGTTGAGGTCCATGATACATCTCTTTTAAAAAAATATGGTGTGAAATATGACAATCTACCCATAAGTTTATACAAAGATAATTCAGCATACATAGCACATCTTAAGGAAGGATTCATAAACAGAGATAAAACGAAGCATATTTTGCCAAAGCTTTTCTACATCATGAGCTACAAAATAATGATGATATTAACGTGCAACAGATTCGTTCAACTGACAATGTGACTGATTTTTTCACCAAATCTTCTCCAATTGCAACTTTCAAGAAGATGTTGCACAAGATCGAGAAGCAAAGGTCAAAGATGTTCTCATTAGGGGAAGCAAATACACGCTGTACTCTTTTTCCCTCTCAAGGTTTTGTTCCATCGGATTTTCCTTGTAAGGTTTTTAATGAAGCAGCCTATATGCATATTGTTAGAGATATATACTTTTTTTTCTTCACTAGATTTTTTTCCCACTGGATTTTTTCTAGTAAGGTTTTAACGAGGCACATTATCCACCAATTAGACATTTAAGGGGCAGTGTTATAAATGTATTTACATTATAGTGAATGTCTATCAAGATTTACTTTGATATCTATTAGAACTTGAAGCAACCGTCTTTTACTCAGACTAGGAGTAAATTTTTCCTATAAATAGAGGGGTTTTATTCATTGTATTTACAATCTTATGATCTCTCATCCCTCAAGAAGTAATAAGAATTACTCTCTCTTCTGTCTCTACTCTTCTTCTTTGTTTTTATTATTTTATAACAAGATCTATATTTTTATGTGAATTTTGAAAAATAAGAATATAAAATCTAAAAAAGCACCCACAAAAGGGACATTTGTGAAAGTTAATCCAAGTGTTTTATAAGTTGAAAAAAGAAGAGCAAAAATTAACCTAAACTAAATAGTCATTCATCCAACTGATTAAATTAAAAATAACCACTAGATGTATAAATAAAGGGAATCTTTCATAAATATCAGTATTTGCTATAAAACCCACCTTTCATAGCCACATTTTACATAATTATCATTTATAGTCGTTGTATTCGATTTATGTCCGTTGTATTTGATTTATGCCCACTGTATTCGATTTATGCCTGTTGTATTCGGTTTTACAGATGGTATGTATTCATATAAAATATGAATACAATCCCTATTTAGTTGTGCAAAAAATGAAATTCAATATTAATCAATCACGCTTATCTCGTTGAACTGAATATTTTCTTGCCTAACACTACCATTATCTTTTTTTGTGTGTGTGTATTTTTTCCTTTCTTCTTCTTCTTTTTTCTATTTTTTCTACATTTATTTTTTTTGTTTCTTTCTTTTTTTTTCTCTTTTTAATCTCTAACTTCTATTTCTTTCTCTTCTTTCTTTTCTTCTTTAATTTTTTTTTAATTTTCTTTTTTGTACTTATTTTCTTTATTATTCTTTTGGTTCTATTTTATATTTTTTATATTTTCAAAAAATATGAATAGCCGAGCACAAGTCATGGATGATAACGTCAATATCACAATTGTTTATCGTATTTGTAGTCACACCGCTATTTATATTTTTGTATTTATTGATACAACTGTATTTGTATTTGAAAGTTCACACTTGTATTTATATTTTATAGTTCGTATTTGTATTTGTATTTAATAGTTCGCACTTGTATTTGTATTTGTTAATTTGCGTCATCATTTATATTGTATATAATTCACACTTGTATTTTAAAGAACTATTTTGTATTTGTATTTTATAATTGATTGCATATTATATTGGATTATATTTATATTATGCTTTTATTGTGTTTGTATATTTAGATTATATTTGGTATTTGTATTCTATTTTCTTCATTACATTTTTATTTTTAAGAAATTATTTTGTATTTGTAAGTTGATTGCATATTATATTTAGTCGTGACCATGTATAATTTATCATTTGTATTTGTATACAAACAAGTAAGTGCATTAATTGTATTTTCGTGATTCTAAAATATATAAATATGTAATGTATCATTTGATACAAATGTACCGTTTTGTATTTGTATATCAAAATTATCATTCATAATTGTAAATAAATAAATATCACTTGATACAAATACAATGACAAACAAATGAAACAAATGATTTTACAAAATACAAATACAATATGTATTTGAATATATTGTATTTGTATAAAAATTTGAGTTATAGTTATTTGTTTAAAAAAATACAACTAGTATCAATAAATATATAAACAAGTATTCGTAGAAAGAAAATCAATCGTTCCTTTTCAATAATTAAAAAATACAAATGATAGTTCGCACTTGTATTTATATGCTGTAGTTCGCATTTGAATTTGTATTTTATAGTTTACACTTGTATTTATATGTTATAGTTCGCATTTGAATTTGTATTTTATAGTTTACACTTGTATTTGTATGTTATAGTTCGCATTTGTATTTGTATTTTATAGTTCGCACTTGTATTTGTGTTTGCTAGTTCGCACAAATGAAAAGAAGGAGAGAAACTGAAAAGAAAAAAAAAAGAGGAGAAAAATGAAAGAAAAAGAAGGAGAAAAATACAAAAAAAAGGAGAAAAATGAAAAGGAAAAAAAGAACAAGAAAAAAAATGAATAATAAAAAAAAAGTGAAAAAATAAAAAATAAAAAAATAAAGAGAAAGCAACAAAAAAAGGAAAAGAAAAACAGAAGAAAAAAAATGAAAAAGGAAAAAAAAAAAGAATAACAGAAAATAGAAAAAGAGAAAAAATACATGAGAAAGGCTATGAATTGTAATTAAAAATAATTAATAGGCAAGAGGGGATTATGAATTGAAATTAATTAAAAAAAATGGAAAAATTATAGAAACTAGCATCCTTAAAACTATAATTACAATAAATAGCAACACTTTTTCAAAATTACAACTTATAGCAAAAGTAACAATATTTTACCCACTTCATAGTAATAGAAGAATATGTATTTTTCAGTTGTGCATATGTATTTATGAGTAATACATTTATATTTGTATATGTATTTATATAGCAACATTTTACTTAAATACAAATATAATTTACTATTTTTCGTAATTATGAAACTGTTGCTATAAAAGTTATAATTAAGGCTACAGAATTGTTATTTTTGAAATATTCCCATTAAAAATTAAGCTTTAAATGATAGTAAAATCCAAACAATAACTAGTCCGAGTAATTTTTCCTATAATAACATGTGTATAATTTATATACATCGACTAAAAAAAAAGATAAACAGTAAATTTGTCCGGCTATTTGTGTAAAGATCCCACGGCAAAGCTAGAAAATGCAGATGTACATTTGGTTCCTCGAAACTGGGCCGGGGCAAAATTTCCCAAAAGCTCAGTAGAATGAATGGGTGGAAATAAAAGTGAAAATAAAAGTAGCAAGAAAAGGACTGATTGTTTCCACCTTGTATTTTCCACTGTCTTTCCTCGAATAAGGGAGGTAAAAGGAGCTGCCAAAAGGTCACTCCACTGCTTTTTTAGTTTCCCATCATTTGCGGAGCCATGTTGACTCAAGAGTAAGTTAAACATCATTCGTCGAAAAATTTATATAAAATTATATTGCATATATTAGATAAAAGTTATGTTTATATATATATATAAATATATATAAAAAAAAATTTCTAACATCCTTAATGAAATTCTTGGCTTCGCCAAGGTCTCACAACTCCAACATCCTTGACATGTATATGCATACACGGCCCAAAAAAAGAGGTATCTTTTTTATCATGTAAAAGGTAGGATAATTAATCTCGATATTAATTAATACGTCACACTAAACATGGAATAAAAGAGTCCTTCATTTTATTGCGAGACTATTTATTCCTTATATCTCACATCAAACCACTCCTCATAATTATACGACCAACATCTCCTTTTTATTTTTATTTTTAAATTTTATTCGTGAATCATCATTACAATTTATATACGCTATTTTATATTTTCATTTGTAGTTGTAACTTTGTTGAAACTCGAAGAGATCCAATAATTACTGAGGATTACAAAATTGAGTACTCGGCCTAAAGTTGAAAATTATAAAAAATAATTTTAAGATTAAATTAAACGTTTTGAAACATAATACAACTAAAAAAGGGTCGATATCACTTTTAATCCTTTAAATTAGTATAACTTTACTCCCTGTGATATCTAGCTAAACATAATTTACCTGCAATTAATTAAAAATGTAGTATCACTTTTAATCCTTCAAATTAATGTGAATTTAGTCCTTGAATACTTCATTCAATTGAACATGCAAGTGTACTTTTGATTCTATTACTTGTGAGTATTAACAATTTTACTATGATTATTTACTCTTTTATCACTTCATTACTCATATGTGTTATGTGAGGTTTGTAGGACTAATTCTTATTTGATAACAATATAATTCCATAAATAATTCAAATATAGTGTGTTACATATTTTAATTAATTGAATGTCAAATGTGTTACAGCATACATATTACAAGGATTAATGTAAAAAAAAAAAAATTAATAATTAAAGAACCCAAAAAGTTATTTTTTCAAAAAGAATGTTAAGGAACCTGATTAGAGAAGATAATTAGGAGTATACTTTTATGAAATTGTGTTTCATTTGCTGGGAAATAGATATATTTGGAAAAAAATTTATGAGTCTAAGAGGGTGTATTTTAGACGTCTATTTTCAAAGTTGGAATATTTACATATATGGGCGAAATAAGATTTATAAATTTTATAGGCCCAAAAATTAAAATTGCTATTCTTCTAGTTCAATAATATTTGTCTACGAATATTAATTTATGACACATGTTAATAAACAATAGATAATAAGGATAATTTAATTATATCACCTTTGAATATCATTAATTCTATGCTTTAAAAAATATATTGTGTATGACTATAACTAACGACAAAAGGTAAAATGGGTAAAAACGAATAAGTTATCTATTAATTTTATATATTGAATAAATATTGCTAAATATCTATTTTTAATAATGGACAAATATTATAGGACGGAAGGAGTAATTGAAAAAAAAAAAACTTTATGATTAAGACACATTAAAATATGTTAATAGGGGTGCAACTAAATCTTAAAATGCAAATAATACTCCATCTGTTTCGTATTAGTTGATCTTCTTTCTAATAATATTTGTTTCAATTTAGTTTTTCAAGTTTTAAAATCAAGAGTATTTTATACATATATTTCCCATTTTACCTTTGGTAGGAATACAAAATAATTCAAAATTTTTAAATTTATTGAATGGTGCATAAATAATCTCAATTCTCAAAACCAAACTTAAATGCTTATTATTCTAAGGCCAAATCCATTGGCGCCCCCCTAAACTTGACACGATCTTTCACTTTGCATCTCAACTAGACCATGTTCATTTTTAACCCCTCAAGTAGCTATAAGTGTGTCATTTTGACACTTTACGCTGACATGGCAAAGAGAGTACATTACACTCTCTGTAGGCGCGTGAATGATGAATTAAATCAATTTGTAACTTTTTTTCCTTTTCCTCTTCTTCTTCTTCTTCTTCTTCTTCTTCTTCTTCTTCTTCTTCTCAATTACTCCAGCTATTTTCCATACTTTTTCACCATTTTTTCACCTTTGCATCAACCTTAAACTCAAATATGTTCTTCAAATCTCTCAATAGTTGTAGTCCCTCTGTTCCAACGCTATTATTTCTTAATTTTTTGATTAAAAAAAAATATTTTTTCAGCATAAAAGAAAAAAATTATAGACTCAAAAATCATCTTGAAAATTATTTTTGTTGGCCATCGATGTTGAATTTATTGACAAGGCAGATATGAACATCATCCTTTACAAAAAATTTCAATTTCTCCGACGCCTTCATGATGATTTGTTGTTGCAGAAAATCTCAACCACAGACCCCATTTAAGGGTATGTTGATTGTTGCAGTGATGGATTATTGAGGACTCAACTTTGTTGTATTTTGAACAAAGCAAAAGAGAAAAGCGATGGAATTTAGCTATTGCAATCACTTATGACCATTATTATTGAAGAAATCTGAAGAAATTTTGAAGATAATTTTTAGAGATGAAAATTGGAGAAGATGATCGAGGAGGAGGTGGGGGGGGGGGGGGGCGGGGTGGCTGCAATATTAGTTTGTGGGGAGGGGGGGTTGCTGCAACAATCTTGGGGTGATGGTAGGGTAGCAACAATTTTGGGTGGGGGTACTTGGAGAAGATGATGTTTGGTTGGGAGGGGGGAGGTTATTTATTTATTGATTTTTTATTTAAAATTAAAGTTAATTATTTAAATATTATTTTTAAAATTATAATTTATTTAAAATTATTATTTTAATCAACAACGCCATATGCCTTTTTTTTATTGGTCGTATATCATGTCAGCAAACTTGTGTATTACACACACTTTGTGCATTAAGATTCCAAACTCCATGAAAGCAGTTACCCGAAGCTCATGTAGAGGCACCTACGGCAGGATCCGTCATCTTGGCAGGAATTGCTGTTTAGGAAGTAAGAAGCCCCTTTGACATCTCTTCATCTGCACCCTGGCTTAAAGGACGGAACTCCAGCAAGAAATCTATTGAAGACTTGGTGCGCGGGCGGTTTAGAAGTTCGGCCCGGTTTTTTTGGTGGTCCAACTTCGTACCTTTCCGGCATAAACCGTATATCTCAGAGAGGTCGTATTTCTTTGGGTTGGTAGTAATGGAATGCCTATTTATAAGCCACAGCTTACTTCGACGTTTTCAATTTCCCATAGAATCTCATAAGTAAGCAGCTTACTTTGAAGATGGGGCATTTACATAAACTCCGAAGTTTGAGCTTACATCAGTAAACCATTCAGCTCTCTAACTAAAGGAATGAATCTCCTTAGCTTTTGGAGATTCAGAGGCTTGGGTTACCTGGAAAGTCATCAAATTCCTCCCTCTCATACTTTCTCAACCGATGAAGCGAGCTAGGCTCGGCAGGACTTAGCGCTGGTCTTTGACTCAATCAAAAGAAAGAGATAGCTGCACTTCTTGTTCTTTTTTCCCTTCGGGGCAAGAACCTTGTTTGAATGGCAATCTCCACGGGCTTATTAGCTAAATGGCAATTGGCATGTTGAAGAATCAGCGGATGAGTTGTGGTTAGGGGTGAAATGCCACTCGAACCTATCCCGAATGGAATGGGATGGAATAGAAAGAAGCAATCGCATTCTCTGGTCCAATTGCTGTTTTTGTTTCTGTAAACACGTGCATCCAAACACTCGCAAATGCCTATTATAGTACTGCCCCAGTAAGAAGAAAGCTCGATCGGGGGTGGCTTTCCTTTCTTTAGGAACCGCTATCGCGCGTCCGCCTGCGGTGCGGTAAGGCACCACCCTGTTGTGCTAGCAGCCAACTCCGGCGTGTCAGCTTCCGCCGATCCAGATGTGCCAAAGATTGTGACGAATGAATAAAGAGGTATCACAGTGGGGCCTGTCTTCTGTCCGGTTCTTAGGTCCGGTCGAGCCTCTTTGAAAAGCGGTTCATGGGAACCGTCTCAGTCTTTTGTGGACGCAAAGAAGGCGGGGACCTCGGGCCTTCGCAAAGTCAACGTTTCTGGTACAGAAGTTCCTATAAAAATGGGAAATGCCCTACCTTTGTTAATTCATTTCTGGTTTACACGACTTCAGGCAGATAAAGCAGCTATAAAAGCTATGCTTGTCAATCGAGTAGGTGATTTTGGATTAGCTCCTGGGATTTTGGGTTGTTTTACTCTATTTCAACTCGATTGATTGTAAAAAAAAGTGCGAAAATGACACAGTTAATAGTTGATTGAAGTGTCAAAAATGAACATAGTCCAGTTGAGGTGCCAAAGTGAAAGATCGTGTCAAGTTCAGGAGCTGGCGATGGATTTGGACATATTCTAATTATTCAATATTCTAGACATAAAGCATGAGATAGAGTAATATGTATCAAATTTTGATATTTAATTATTGGACTTTAAAAGACATACAATGATAAATATATAAAATACTTACATTTCTATTTATTGATTTTTTAATGAATGTGTCAAGTCCATATGTACCAACTAATATAAAAGGAGGAGTATAATTTACATTCCCGAGTTACTTTTCAAATAGGCATATAGTCATTAATTATTTATTTAAGAAACATATAAGAGTAATTTAATTAAATAACCTTGTGATTATATAACTAAGACCAAATGATTTTCTTTATATACCAACTCAATACCTTAAAAGTAATTTACGGTTAAAGATTTGAAGAAAATAAATAGGACTCTACACCTTGACTGTTTATTTTATTTCTTTTTGTGTCACTAAAATTACATGCGTAAAGAGTATAATCCTCGTGGGAGGGGGATTGGGGGTGGGGTGTGCGGGCCCAGAAAATTTTGGAATGGTACTTACTATAGTCAAATCTTTGAATTGTGAGAGAGATAGTATTTGTGAACATTTCATAAACATTATAATAAAATGTTGTTATTATGTTATATCTATAAACAATATATTTTCTTCGTCCTATTTTATATGTAAATTTTTAATCAGATACAAAATTTAAGAAATTTGTGATGATTTTATAAAGTTTACAAAATTATTTTTCCTAAAATTTACTTTTTAGTTATCTTTTCTTATTAAGTGAAATTCAATAAAGATAAAATGAAAATATTGTCAATTAAATATAATCACCAAATGAGAAAAAATGACATTTTTTTCCAGAAGAATTAAAAAGAAAATGGGACATATAGGATGGGGGAGTAATATATTTAATATTATTTAATTTTGCTTTCATGTTAACTTTCTACTCCCTTCGTTTTAAATTACCCGTCCCAAATTGAGATGACACATTGATTAAGAAAAATTATTAATAACATGACTAGTTTATCATAGTGCCCTATTAAATGATGTTTACATTTTAATTTAAAGAAAAAATAATTAATGCAAAAGGTAAAATACGGAAAGAAAATTTGTCTCTTCTTGATTAATGAAAAAAGACAAATAAAATAAGAAATCAAATTAAAAAATTTGGGACGATAATTTGAGACGGATGAAGTAGATAATTTGCACGAAATATACATGTGCTAAAAAGTTAATGTTACTAAATACTCTTTTAAGTGGGTGTTTTAACATTTTAATCAACAATCTCGTAGTTTGCACTCTTACAAGGGCCCATCTCCTCTTATTGCCAGTGGTGGATCTAAGCTTAGATAGGGCTCATCCGAACTTCTTCGATGAAAAATTATATTATATTTATATGATTAAAATTATTTTTTATATAGATATATTACATGTTGAACCTTATTCGATTAATTCGTATATTCATGTGAACCCTATGGTAAAAATCTTGGCTCCGCCACTGCTTATTGCTAACCCTGAAAGAGACGAAATATGTGTAATATAAGTACAATTAATCCTAAAATCATTCTTTTATTTAGAAAACATATACTGAAAATCTAAAATTTGTGTTAACTATTTCCCACGTTTCAAAGAGATGATTTAATTTCATTTTTAATTTGTTTTAAAAAATAACTCTTTTTTAAATAACAATTTAATTTTAATCTTTTATGTAGCATGTTTAAGACGATAAAATTACAGGATATTTTGATACATTTGATATAATTTTAATTTGAGATCACGAGATTCAAAAATTTTATTTATTTTTTAAAATTTCATATTAAATTAAATTAAGTCATTTTTTAAAAAAACGACGGAAATACTTGTTTTGACTTGCATGTTTTCGGTGTCACCTCCGAAAGTCTTTCATTCGGAACGTAATTATTACTCCCATAGTTTCAGAATAAGTGAATTATTAAAATATTTATTGGTGTTTCAAAATAAGTGAATCATTGAATTTTTTCTTAAATTTGCCCTTATAATTTGACAACCAATTAATTTTTAAAAAAATATTACAAGGTCAACTTTTTTCTTTTTTGGGGTAAAAATAGAAAGATGTATTAAATTTATGTCTTTAATGTTTTTTTCTTAATATGTGTGCCAAAATTCAACAATTCATTTATTATAAAATGGGGGGAGTATTTTTCTATTTATTTAGACACACTTGAATAATATATTATAATAGATTTTGTGAACATTATCATTATTTATTGATTTAGACAATCTTCATCAATTTCAAACCAATAAAAATAGTACGAAAAATTCTAAGAAATTCTAACTTTGAATTACGAACAATAATTCTACATACTTATTTTTTAAGCGGTCAAACAAATATGTTCAGAAAACATATACAATTAAAATTTCGTCTTTACATTAATTTTCTTTAAAATAATCTATATGAAATATTCATGTGCTTTTCACATGTTCAGAAACTAGTATTATTGAATTTTTTTTGAGTGGAAATGCAAAATTTTGTACGACACCTTTGTTATAGAAAGTTGCTATTAAATTGTATCTATACGTAGTTTGTGCTACTACAACAGGTCAATCTCCTCCTATTTAATTTTGAAAGAGACGAGATTCGCATAATATAATTGTAGTTGATGTCAAAATAATTCTTTTATTTTAAGAAGTTCTGAAATTCGAATAATTATGCTAGCTACTTCCGAAGCCCTCTCCTCAAAGCATGATTTTTATTTTTTCCATTTATCTTTTTGGTCAGAAAGTCTCTTTAAGTTGGAAATTCGTACAAATTTTTAGTGGAGGGTTCGCCTACGTTATAGTACTAAAAAGGATATATTAAGAATATCTTCTAATATGTTTCAAAGAGAAATTTAGAAAGTATATAAACACAAAATTAACGTTGTTTAGAATTTTTAAAAAGATATCTAAAATTTGTGAGAGTTCTATTACCTCACGAAATTGATTCCAACTACAATAAATAGATTACTTTGACCTATTTTTAGGTCAAGTATAATGTCACATATGAGGAGACAGATGAATGAGTTAAAATTCACCTTCAAGTTAATATAAAATTGCCATGTGACATTACCAACTTGTTTTCTCCAAACAAGAAAAAAAGAAGAAACTTATAGAGTTTTCTTCATTAATGTGAAAAAACAAAAAAAATTGGTGTCTCTACCTCATCCATTTAATTTAAAATCAAAAGCCCATTCACTATAATAAATTTCTTACTCTTTGATTTTATATTTCATCTCCCATCAAATATCAAAATTTATTTTTTTTCTTCTGACTTTTGTAATGATATTCGTCGAAGACGACGTTAATGAATCTGAAAATATCAAACCTATCATCCACCTCAACTTAACGAGGTAGTAATTGCTCTAATGAAGTAGCAATTAAAAGAAATGGCATCAAATTTTATCCTCATCTTAGTAGAGAAGAGAGTTTAGTTTCAGAAGATGTCGTTAGAGATCTAGAAAAGTAGTGAAGAAATTAGAGATTTGAATTTTTCTATGAACCATCAGATATATTTATAGCTGAGAAAGAACAAGCTCTTATACCTACAACTGAGGAATCTCAAAAAGTGCATGTGTGTTTAGTGACTTCACAAAATAAGTCTTAGAAGTGAAATTCTTTGGAGAAAAAAAAAAGGGGACAAGAGAATTTCACCGTCAGAAAAGAATAGAGATGAGAGAGTGAAATGAGTTAAAATGCTAATGATTCGGAATCTTATCCGACCCTATACTAAAAAATAAAAGAAAATATTATATTATTTAATTAGAGAACGAGATGCACGCTTTGATGCTGAGAACATAATTAATGTAAAAGTGTATTTATTATGATTAAAGTAGTTTCGTGTGCTAATCAGTGACGGACCCAGGAATTCAAGGTTGTGAGTACTCAAATTTTTTTTTATAAAAAATAGTATGTAGCTATAGGGATTTGAGAAAACTGGATATGAGAGTCACATCCTCAAGCCACTGCACCCAACCATATGTTTGTTCTTTGGATGTTTTTTAATAATTTATACCATTTATTCTGTGTTTCTTATATAATTATACCTAATCTATGTCGAGTTTAGTGGGTGCCGAAGCACCCCAAAATTACACGTGGATTCTGGCAGTTAGCTAAGCGAGAAGCTGTGATCGAGGAAGCCCTGCCCAGTAGTGCCTCTACTCTACTAGTCCTAGTACTAGATACTAGATAGACAGGCCGGTCACCGGTGGCATAAGATCCTTCTCTGCTTGTCTAACTCAAGCCAGATAGCAGCAATCACTCGAAATAGTCATGGAACACATGCAAGTCCAGATTGAAAGATAAGGAAGGCAAGTCACCCTTGGTGCTAATAAGAGCTTCGTAAATTTTAATTGTCTCTTTGAAAATTTATTTAAAATAACTTTAATGATATAGTGAAAAATTACCGTAATAATTATGTTAGCTACTCGATTTGCCAATGCCTAACTCATCATGCCTTTGAAACCTTCTTTTCCTACTTGCTTACTCATTTGAGTGATAATTTTCATCAGGGAGCTTCTTTTATCCTTATAAAATCTAATAATTTTCTTATGGCGAATTTGCCCGTTATTTTTCGCCACTTCGTGAAATAAATGCCAACATAAATTCAGTAGTCTTTAAAATTGTGGAAGTATCTAGTCCCATTTAAAGCACAACAAATACTGTTATTCCTTGAGCAAATAAAAAAAGGATAAGAAAAAAAAATTATTTTCTTAAAATTTATTTACACGATAAATAAAGCGCGAAAGTAGTAAAACCAGTTCCGCAACTCGCACGTGCTACCGGTTCAGAAACGATTTGAAGGAAGGTCAAATAAGGAATTCAAATAAAATCAAAGGGCAAAAGAGTCGATTCACGAAATTAATCGCTTGTTCAGATCAGGCCCATGGCTACACCTATAAATGCCCAAAGTCCTCAATTCAGCTACCCATTCAAAAACCCATAAACAAAAAACACAGACATACTATATAACGGAGCACCAAAAAGATAAAAATTAAACAAAGGGTATAATTAATCTACACGAACAAATAAAGAAAAAGCAGAATACCTAATCAAACCCTAGGCTAAAATTTATTTTCATTCGACTTTAGCATCTGGTGATTATTATTAGTATTATTTTTGTGTGTATGTATATATATTTCATGTGCGTCTATGTGTAAAGGAACATAGAATGGAAAACGACTCAGCAGCAGTTGCTACAACGACGACGAAGAAGACAACGACGACATGGAGTACATGGGAGGAACTTTTGTTAGCCTTTGCTGTGAAAAGGCATGGTCTTAAGAACTGGGAATCTGTAGCTATGGAACTCCAATCCCGTATCTCTTTACCCGTTTTATTGACCGCTCAAATTTGTAAGGATAAATACCATGACCTCCGCCGCCGCTTCATGAATAGCTATAACTATAACAGTTATGATGAGAAGATTAACGACAGTTTTGATGAAGGAGTTGAGCTGGATGTTGATGGGAATGGAGATGTAACGATTCCTTGGATTGAGGAGCTGAGACAACTCCGTGTTGCTGAGCTTAAAAAAGAGGTTCAACGCTACGATCTTTCGATCCAGTAAATCTCTCTGTTATGCTTTTTTTTTTTTCGGTTTCAATTTTTTTTTTGATAAAGTTCATACGTGGAAAAAATAATTCAGTATTTGGATCTGAGAGATTTTGATCTGTGATGATATGAACAGGTCGTTGCAGTTGAAAGTGAAAACAATGGAGGAAGAGAGGGAACGGAGTTTGAAGGAGAAGAGTTTAGACGATGGAAAGAGACCAGATCTGGAGGATGTAAAGGAAGAGAGATCGCAAAACGACAAAAACAGCGGTGCCGATGTTAAACCGGAGGATTCGACCGGAAAAGCGGTGTCGAGCGAGGAATCAGACCGGGAAAACCGGTCCTTCAACGAGTCTAATTCAACAGAGAACAGAGAAACCGGTGTTAAAAACGAAGCGGAACCGGTCGAGATCGGTGAAGATAAACCGGTTCAGGAAGTTAAACCGGTTAGTGAAGCGGATTCATATAACGATAGCAGTTCAGATAGACAGGAGAAGAAAGTCCGTCGTGACTCTGGCGATTTACGCGATACAGTAAGCGAGTCGAAGGAGGAGACAAAGGAAAACAGTGACGTGCAGAGCACGGCGACTTTAACGAAGAGAAAACGGCAGTGCAGCGGCGGCGATGGTGGTAGAAACGGCGGAGATGCGGCGGAGATGGCTTCTCCGGCCGTTGGAATTAAAGGGGAGGTAACGGCGAAATCAGAGCCGTTAATTGAGTTTTTAGATATTATCAGGTCGCATAAGCGCGGCTCTATGTTCAAACGCCGGCTAGACAGCCAGGTAATGCTTCTCTACATCGCATTTTCAAATTGGTTGGCCTACAACTATTTGCTGATCAATTTTTTGGTCGTTTTGGACCACTGAAAAAAAATATTAAAACATCGATTAAGCAAATGGTTATTTTATATTTACAAGCAAATATAAAAAAAATTACATGCAAAAATTGATGAAAAGGAAATACTAGAAAATAAAGATTAGATAGTATTATTCCCGATAAAAGTGAAAAAGTGGATAAAACAAAATGGATTAGTGGCTTCAATGTATGACGTGTACGTAGTCTTCACATGTTTGTTGCCCAAATTTTCTTCTTATTATTAATACCACTTCCATCTCTAGATTCAATATTTCGTTACCCAGTGGTTGGGAAAAAATGAATAATTGGACTCGTTTCTCATATGTTATCAACATGTGACAATCGGGGTAAAATTTTTGATTATTCCTACTCATAAAAGAATAGGAGTTTCTGTAATTGATCTAACTGTTCCCATGCAAAAGAGGAAATATTATTTTGCAGCAGCTCTAACTTTAGGTTGTTAAATAGGTTACCTAAATACTCCCTCCGACTTATTTTGCGTGACATATTTCGATCGAACACGAAATTTAATAAATAGAAAAAAATTTAATGATATTTATCAAATTGTCCTTTATTAAAATTTGATTACAATTTTTAATTAAGTGGAATCAATAAAAATATAATTATGTCTTTAAATAGTTATTAAATAAGAAAAAAAATATATTTTTTTGGAACAAATCAAAAAAAAAAAAACCTATACAAAAATGAGAGGGAGTAAAACTTATCATTTGGCAGGTTTACTAGTTTTACTTATTTGGAAAAAAAATTGTTCTGTGGCTCACATGTTCACATCTACGTGAGACTTCTTTTTTGTTTGTTTCACGCATTCAGAGTTTTTGGGCTCATAATAATAATTTTCAGTTCATTAATTTGTGAAACAAAAATAAGGTTCATGCATCATTGCGGATGAATTAAGATTTCTTGATTATTTACAAACTAAACAAATTTAAAACATTCTTTTTAGTTCTTTTTATGTGCAAAAACAAAAGTATATCTTATAAAAAGAAATAAAGTTAATTAAGGTAGGGTGATAGGTCCCAATTAAGACCCCGGAACAAATCCGGGAAATTGGTGAATTTGGACGGGGCCTGGGCCCCACTAAAGAGACTGCCTTGTTTTGCATCTTGCGGCAGTGCGTCGGAGCCACTAGAATTTAATCTTAGGAGTTCTTTAAAATTAAAATAAAGAAAATAAAATATAAAATCCCTTTGAAGGATCAGGTGAATACCCTGGGTCAGCCCATTAATATTATAAGGGGCCTTTAAGAAGATATTCAGAAGCCCAATGCAATACTTTGAATAGAAAAAAAATATTAATACTGTAAATTTTCCACGTTATTTTTAAGAATCATATACTAAATAATATCCATAAATAACATAAATATCAACCTTTTTGAAAGTAATTACACTCTCTTCCATTTTTTAATTACTTTACTCTCTCCCCCTATTAATATAGATAACATAGCCGACATATACATAGTATTTTGTTGTATGTGTTGGAATTTTTGTAATATGTTTAAGGAGTTGGAATTTTTTGTAATATTGGAAATATAAGTTGTGTATTTGTGTAATTTTTAGAAATAATATTGTATAAATTTGAACTCCAAATCTCTATTCTTTTCATTATTTGCTCTGGCCTTTTTATATGTGGTTTAAGGCTGTGACACGCCCAATAAAAAATATTTTCTGTATTATTAAGCCTAAGGGGCCGACGGGATATTTGTCCAAATTACCTATTCTCCATTATAACCATGCTGTTTTTCCAAAATGTTACTCCACAGTTTACGTGTGACGTGTCACCATAGTTTATATATATATATATATATATATATATATATATATATATATATATAT
>NC_061111.1:143846506-143861533 GCF_002878395.1 Capsicum annuum
ATATATATATATATATATATATATATATATATATATATATATATATACACACACTCTAGTGTCTTTAAAATATTATGTTTAATTGCAATATTGAGGTCACATAGTTCTAAGTTTAACAGTTTTACATGTTCAGGAAAAATTGGAATTAAATATCTCAAAAACAAAATATCTTGAGACAGGTCAATTAATAATAGTATTATCCTTAGATTTCGTAAATATCTTTGGAATTAATTAAGTAGTCGATAATATTTGAAAAACCCTCCATGTGCTATTGAATAAAAAAAAAAACTAGAGGCTATTTTAGACATTTTAGTATAACATACATTTGGAAAACAATGCGGCGTGCATGGGCTAAGAAGGTGAAGGACATTGTTTCGTTCTTATCCTATTTTTCCAACAGATGAAATGTTACTTACCAGATCGAGCGCGTAATTTAGGTCAACCCTACCCCACTTATCTTCCTTTGGGGTAATGTTTGGAAAAGTATATAGAGGATAAAAAAAGGCATACTTTAATGTATTTTCCTTTTCTTCCAACGAATGGAATTTATGCCACACCTACGCTACGCACCCTATCATCTTATTAATTCCGATTCTGTATTTTTTAAATAAATAAATTAAAGTTGTAGCTGAACATTTTGACTTGCCATGCAGAAAGCGGACAAGTACAAGAGTATAATCCGACAACATATGGATCTTGAAACGGTTCAAGCTCGGATTGACGACGGATCCTATTGCTCTTGCCCCGCCAAATTCTACTTGGACCTCCTACTCGTCTTCAACAATGCTATCGTCTACTTCCCCAAGTCTTCCTCAGAATCAACTGCAGCTAATGAACTCCGTAGCATTGTAATTGAAGAATTAAAAAAGACCAGAGCCCAATCAAAGGATCAATCACCCGGACCTAGACTCGCACCATTAAAGATCCAACTCAAGCCCGAATTGGAGATATCCGATTCTTTGCTTGCAAAACACAAATCTACCGTTCCTATTGTAGTTTGTCGCAAAAGGAGCTCCATTTCAGCTAAAGCAGCAGGTTCTGGTAATAACAAACCGGAAAAACACGGTGATAGTAAACCTCCTTTGAATCCAAAGCCACCGATAAAGTCTTCTTCGAATGAAGAAGAGAGTTCAATCAAGCTTGGGATGAAAGAAAAACCAGTGACTGGGGCAAGAAGTATGAGGAGAAGCAGCAAAGGTCGTTCAAATAACAATGCTTCACCATCCAACAACAACAACAACCAGAACACAAATCCCAAGCAAACCAATAGCGGTGGGGACAAAAAGGAAGACGCGAAACCAGAGAAGAAGAAAGAAGAATCTAAAAAACGAGGAGCTGCAGCGGACTTCTTGAAGAGAATAAAGAAGACTTCTCCTACGAAAGGAACATTAATTGAGGCACTAAAAAATGATCCTACGGAGGATGTTGTTAGTGTTAAAGTTAGTAATAAAAAAGAGCAGCAAAAGAAAAAAGTTGATGATCGGAGAGAAGTTCCAGTAAGGCGTAGTGGTGGAGGTGGTGGCAGCGCAATCAAGGAGGAAGGTAGTCCGTCTAAAAGGAGCGTAGGTCGACCACCAAAGAGAGGTGGTAGAGAAGTAGTAGTGCAGGAAAAGCGTGGAAGGGAAAATAGTGAAAAGGATGATTCCTCTAAACGGCCAAAGAAACGATCAAGGAGGTAAAATTATGATGAATCAGGTTAAAATTAGTGATGTTAATTAGTTTAGATCTCATTTTGCACTGTACATTTCACATTTTGTATTTTTAGTGTCAGGTTTTAATTTTTGGATTTTATATTTTAGGATTAGTTTACATCTTTTGCTTCTGTAACTTGTTATTGGTGATTGTACCTTTTCCTTGTTACAGTTTTTCTCAATTAGTTTTATGCTAATTGTCCCATGCCATTGGTCGTTGTTTTTAACCAAAGGTTAATTTAATAACGTAGGAGAAAGAGAAGGAAGAAAAAAAAAGAGAAAAAGGATTTAATTTATACTTATTAAATAAAGTCCTCTATACGTAGTTTTGTTGGAAAATCCTTAAAAATTATATCGTTTTTGAAAAATATTAGTACCTCACATAACTCAATATACAATATTATATGACATGGTATAATATTATATCTGGGGGAAATTATTATGTATGATGTATCAATATAATAGCGTATCAAAAATGTTTATACACATTATATGGGTTAAGTCGTATGTTTATACACAAAGTGTGTGTGGGTGGGTGGAGTGGGGGGTGGGTGAGGGGTGTGGAGGGGGTGAAGGGGATCTTATTGGTTTAATTGGTTAGTTACATGAATTTTTATTTTATTAGTGAGAATTCAATTTACGCACATTGTAATCTCCTTTTCCATTCCCTATTCCTCTTTTCCTACCGTCAATTTTTTTAAAAAGAAAAATACACAAAGTATAAGCTACATGGAGTATGCATTTTGAAAAATAGACAGAGAGCGCAATTTTCATTATTTTTTTTTACTCAAAGTTAAAACTCAAAAAGACAAAGTAAAATAAAAAGAACAAGAAATGGCCTCAAGATGATAAAAGTGGAAATAGGCTCTCTAGTATATTTTTTTCGTTATATTTAAGAAAATAATGAGTGCTCTCATTTTATTTCAATCTATATTACTATATATACTTGTTATTTTTCTCATAATAGAGTAGACATCTTCTATCATGTCACTTGAAGTACAAAACTAGTATATTCAGTTTTAGGCGAAAGGAAAAGAACCAAATGATGCATGCTTTTATGATAATATTGAACTTTAACTTACAATCATTTCTCAATAGTAGCAAAGCTCGTAAAAGCAAAGTTATGGGTAGATATTGTTGAATTGGGACATTGTCATGTAGGGATGGGGTGGCAATTAGGACATGGTGGGACGAGTTTCGATCTGTTTAAAGCTTTAAATATTAATTTATTTTGTCTTGCCCCGTTTATGTTTTTCGATAATTTTTTGCTTGTTTGGTTTCTTGTGGATCAAACTTAAATATAAAAAATACTAGTAGTAATTACAGTAGAAACATTTGTAATTATTGGTTAATTGTCGTGCAATGCATATGTTATTTTCTGTCACATGTTTATAAATGATACTAGTAAATCACTTAAAATCAATAAAACTTTAAAAACTCCAACAAATAACAATAAATAACATATGATCTGGAATTTCATGGTTTGTGGATTAATAATTAATATAACGCCAATAATTCAGAAATTATACCATTGAAACAACTGAATGTATTCATAAATCATAAATGTCAAATCCAATAAGGCATTGAGAAAACTGCAATTCAACTTGACCCGCTGCCTGCCTTTCCTGTTATAGTACTATTCATCCTGTCCTGCCCCGTTTATTATTTTTTTTTTTTTTCACTCGATGTTCGGTGATCGCATTAGTATTTCGACTAATTTGAATTGTGCATTGCATAGCCTGTTACGGGGATAGCTCTCCTAACACGATTTTCTCCATATTCAGAGTTCAAACCTGAGACCTCTGATTAAGGTGGAGTGGTCCTACCACTACACCACAACCCATACTAGTCTGCCCCGTTTAGTTATTCCATGCCCATATCCCACCCTACCCTAATTGCTGGGGCTGAACATAAAAAACAAAAATATTCGATTCTTAATTTCTTAAACTTCGATTCTCGGTACTTTGGTGCATCCAAGAATCGAATTTTAATGACATATTTAAAAAAAAATAAAAATAAAAAATCCCCAACCAACTCCTTCCCTTTCCGAACTATCTGTCACCCATTCATAATTATTGTTGACATAATATGAATTAGTACTGAGGATGATCATTCCACTGCATTTAGTTTAAAATTTTCATCGTTGGGAAACAGGATCCCTACTTCTTATTGTTGGCAGGATGTGTGAAAAGTTGAGAATTATATACTTATTATATTTGAGGATTGTCTAAGATTGCCACATTTTGTAGCTTATATTATTTTGGTGCGAGTTTTAAGTATAAGTGAAGTGTTGTGGGATCGGAGGTAATTAGACAGGACATGAAGTATTTTGAACTAAATAAGGACAGATCATAGATAGAAGGGTTTTTAGGGTAGAAGATTACTCGATAATTCACCACAACTCACCATTCTCTTATTGTGGGTATTCTTCATAAATTTCGAAGAATCGAATTAAATCAAAGCGAACTTGAAAAAAAGCGATCTGAATCTAAGTAGTTCAGTTCGCTACCCGGTGCATACTATTGAAAAACCAAAAATCAAGAAATAAACTGAAGTTTAAAAGAACCGAACTAAGAACTGAATGCCCACCCCTGCGAATTGTCATTCCTAACGGGTTGTCTGGTCGGAAATAAGTTATCCTAAAACTAATTATTGCGGATTAGCTACCTCTAGATTAGTTAATTATAAATCCATTCTAAAATTAATTTCGAAATTAATTATTTCCTATCCCTTGTAGCAAATGAGTCCTAAGTGGATTATCTTGATCTTCCTCAAAGAGAAACTGAAATGAGCCATTTAATTCTGAGAATTATTTATTTCTTCTCTTAATATTTTTTTTTTAAAACTTAGTGTCTGGCTATAAATTTTCAAATTCGATTTGGAGTTGAATTTCAAATTTAGAGAAGTGCTCTAAACCTATTTTCAATCCCATCTTCATAAATTCGTTCTTTGCAAAAATTATAATCACACACTATCTTCAACTTGAAATTCATAAATTTCATTTAAATGAAAAATACCTAAATGGCCAAACTCTCGTTTTTCGCATCATATGCCTATGTGATGTCAAAAAATATCGATCAAAACCCACCCACTTTGACCTCAACTAATTTTTAAAATCTTTAATTTCTTGAATACTTTTAAATTCACTTTTTACTAAATATAATGAAATTCAATTCGTAATTTTAAGATCGTATCTTAACAAAATATGATATTGTAGCACATCAAAATATTCCCCTTTTTCTTTTTGGGTTATAAACACTATATATCGATATTTTGGTTTCTGGAATACTCAAAGACCCATTTATAATTATTCATTTTCAAAATTAAGATTTATGGTCCGGCCAAACGACAATATTAATTGGGGCAATGAATAATTAATAGTATTTGTTTTATAGCACTGTCCTTTACAAATAAGTGTATGAAGAATTAAATAATTAGTCAGATCTTAATAATTGCTATTTTCTATTTTAAGTTTCTTTTTATGTTACTTTTGCATGTAGCATGATCTTTTATTGGGGCAATGAAGAGAATAAGTGATTTGTCCACTCATAACATGACAACAAAGTTTATTTGAATGTCTTGTTCAATAACTCGGATTACTTTCTATTTTATATAATTATTTAGTGAATAAAATTGTTTTAGGAAATTTTCATCTATACATATACTTCATCAAATTTCGATGCTAACAAAAATATCTATAGTGTAATCTCACAAGTAGGGCATGAGGAATGCAGGATAAATATAGATTTTACTTCTATTTTTGCATGAAAGAAATGTTGTTTTCGATTGTTTCTCGACTCAAAAAAATGTAAGTGGTGCAGCACAGAAAAGTTAAAATGAAAAAAACACAACAAAATAACAACGTAAAAAATAAGTGCAGCAACATATATGAATATCATTGGAGCAAAAAAATAAAAAAAAACTACGAATGCCTAAATCATTTTACTAGTAGTATAACAACACTCTACTACGTATCAATTTTATCATAATCTTTGACCTCCTATTCCTATCTAAAATCATATCCTTGACTAGTTAGATGTGGCATGTTTTGTCTGATCATTTCCTAATTCACTTTGATTACAATATCAGATAAAAATGATATAACATTTGGATCTCGAATATTGGACACCAACGTTGTACCAAATATTTCTAGTTGTTCATTTGTATTGCAATTTGTATTAGGCAGTAACATTATTCTATACTTCTATTCCTTCTAAAACGTGAAATAATGACCCCAACATCAAACGGCTTATTCAAGAATTTGTTTAATTGTCAAGATATTTCATTTTACTTACTTATTGCATACTTTTAATCCTAACACAAAAAACAGACAGACAGACACACACTTTAAATATTCCAAAAATATTGTCTTCTGGTGCTTGCTGTCCCAAGATACCTTCTTTTTATCCCATCATTTTGTGTTTTGACTAATGTTTGGCAAGTAGCATATTTAGAATGAAAAACACTTTTTTCAGTTAGAGTTCGAATTTGAGAGGGCGTCATGTGAAAGTTTATAGTTTGTAAATTATAGAGTGTATTATAAAATTAGCAAACAATCATAGTACGATTATATATACGTCCTATTATCGATTAATATTATAATATTATCGATTAATATGATTGTTTACTAATTTTATAATACAATCTATAAAAGTAGAACTCCTAATTTTATAATACACTTCGAGTATATATGTTATATGTGAACATATCTTCTATAGACTTGTATATTTAACGTATACACATGTATATGTTTTATAAATTTGTATATAACTATCTATATATATTGAATGGAGCGTATATATGTGAATATATCTTCGTTAAATATACACGTCTATTGAAGATATATACACATATATACGCACCATTCAATATATATGTACTACTTTTAATAAAATATACTACAATATATATACATTACAATATACACACACACACACACTAATTTGTAAAACATATACACATGTATACGTTAAATATACACGTCTATAGAAGATATATACACATATATATGTACTACTTTAAATAAAACATATGCGACAATATATATATATATACATACATACAATATATATACAATTTATAAAACATATACACATGTATACATTAAATATACACATCTATAGAAGATATATATAGAAATATACAAAACATATGCTACTTAATATAGTAAATTAATAATACTTGATAGTAAATTAATAATATATTAAAGTAAGTTTTTAATTTAAACTAGAAATTCAATTTAAATCTTTAAATGAAAAAAATTACAAAGTAAGAACTAAGGAGTGAATGAATGTTGGATTTTATTGATTGCGAAATGATCCAAAATTTATAATTTACATGAATGAAAAATCTATAAATTATGCATCATTTTTTCAACTCATTCATGTTAATATTAACGGGAACTTGCATAGTATAGTCAAAGTCAACGGAGGCAAAACCATGCATTGGACTTGATTCTGCTGAATACTCCCGTGAAGACATTATTTCTTCAAGTCTTTGCTCGTCATTCAGTTCCGGTTCCATTCCTTGGTTTCTTCTTTCCAATCTAATCCAATCTCTGAGGCAAACTAGAACATTCATTGCATTGCTTCCCAATAAGTGTTGGTTGTCTCCAAGCTGTTGTCGTCCTTGACTAAAGACGTTCTCTGATGCAACGGTTGACATTGAAACATTCAAGATATCTTTAGCTAATCTTGAAAGCACAGGATATTATGTTTCATTACTCATCCACCAATCCAGCGTGTTGATCCATCGTCTGTGATCCTCTGGCGGCGACCGAAGATAATATTTCATCTCTTCCCGATAAGTTGATGTGTAATCTCTCTCATCAACACTGTTCCAACAAGGTAAATCATAAAAGGAATCAGGAAAACCACAATGTGCCTTTTAGAAGATGGATCCTCGAGAGGATGAGGAGTGACAGTTGGAGTGATATTTGTAGGTACGGCTAAATCAACTAAATCAGCATAGTGATTATGTATTTTTTCTATTTATTCATTCGCATCATCCATAGCCGTCCATAAATCAGGTTGTACTTGTTCAGAACCATTGTTAGTATTTATTTCTAAGTTAGCTTAAATAATTGTACTAAAGTGTCACATAGTATTATATTTCATGAACGGATTTAGCATAGCACCAACCAAGTAAATAGAAGGAATCGGGAAAAAATATTTTTTAAATTTAGTAAACATGACACCAACAACTTCTTTATAACCTTCTTTATGTTTATATTCTTTGAGCAAATCAAAAATATCGGCTATATATGCCAAAATATTACAAACAGTAGGATAATGAATATCGAAAAATTCAACCTTAACTACATAAATTTTTTCTAAAAGCTTAACAAGATCATTAATTACAACCCAATCAGAATCATGCAGAATCAACAAACGAACCGCAATGTTGGTTAAAAGCAAGTGTAATAGGAACTCTATATTTATAACAAGTTTTTAAAAAATCATACGTAGAATACCATCTAATATCAATTTCCTCATGCATCACTATCGGTGCAAGTCCATTTTCTTGACATTTAACTTTAAATTCTCTAATTCTCGATCTGCGATTATTTCCTTGAATAAAATCAATAGCAAGACGGATTTTTTTAATATAAAACTCAAAAAACTCAAGACCATCTTTTATAATTAAATTATATATATGACATGCACACTTAATATGAAAAATTTCAGGCAACGGCGGAGATAACTTAGATTTTTACTTTTTTATAGCAGTCTTGTTGTTATAAGAATTATCAAAAGCAATACATAAGATTTTATTTTCGATACCATAAAATTTGGCAACTTTAACAATAGAATCAGCAATAAAATCTCCAATATGTTTGCGATCTTCATCATATAAAAAAACAAGAATACGTTTTTGCATCACAAAATTACTATCCATCCAGTGACAAGTAACGGTTAAATAATTATTTTTATTTATAGCATGACCAAGATTAGAAGTTGGGGACAATCTACGTTGAATATTTTTTAACAATGTTGATAAATAAAAATAATATTGTGAATGAAGTCTAGAATTATCAGACTGACAAGTACTTCTAGGAATACCATTAAACATAGGATTATAAATTGTTTGAATATAATGAATAAAGGCATCAGAAGAAGGAAAATTAAAAGGCAAACAACCCACAACTACCATTTTAGCTATTTCTTCCCGGTCCCTCAATTTATTATACTTCTTCGTTACCTGACTAGTTGCTGGGTCCATTCTAGTTTGCGTTGGCCCACCAACATCCCCACCACCTGGTGCAATATTTAACTATCTTTCGTGAGCATCACCTATATGTCTCATTAACGTACCCATACCCCCTTGCTTGCCTCCGCTTTATGCTTATATATTTGTTGACAAATATTGCATTGCACCTTAGTATCTGATATACGTTCAAAAAATTGCCATGCAATACTAGTTGTTTTACGGGTTCTTGGGGCACGTGAAGGACGGGAAGGAAGATTAACCAATTCAGATCTAACGTTAGCATTTTCTACTGCGGGCGTCTCACTAATATTTTCATCATCTTCGTCTAAATTAACCGCATCTACTTCATTTTCTTCTTTTATACCGTAATTTCCTGAGCTTCTACATAATCTATATCGTGAACACCTACACCTATTTCTTCCTCAAACGGTGTACCAAGCGGTACTAGAGGCGAAGGTACACGGGTATATCTACTACTTGAAGTACCTCTACCGCTAGTAATTCGCTTTTTCCTACCACTATTGCTTCCGGGACAATTTTTTTTAACACCTTTAGTAACGAGGTTTCTTAATTTATCCATAATATAAATTAAACTAAAAAATTCAAAATACACAAATATAATAAAATTAAATATTCAATAATTAATACAATACATAAAAATTAAATGTAAGAGATGGAACGACAATACCAAATTTTGGAAGTATTCAAAGGTTCCGACTTTAGAAACTTCCACTCGTACTTTGTAATCGCAAATTTAAAAATTAAAGTGAACAATTTAGGAAATTAAATATATTGAATATTTGAGAATTGAGAATTGAGATTTGAGAGAGAATGAGATTTGAGAGAGTGAAAAATTGTGTGAAAAATGATTTGAAGGTGTAGGGTATTTATAGATTTTTTTTTGGGATTTATAAATATTTTAAATATATATATATTTTTTAATAAATGGGCCCAAACTAGTCGTTTGGACCCAAAAACGGCTATATAGCAGTTGGGCCAACGACTAGTTTGGCCCAATTTTTTTTTTAAAAAGCCCTTATCCGGGCCGGATCGGTTAATCGGCGGGCCTGGATCGAGCTTGGTTCGGATCGGGTTAACCGGATCCAACCAAAAAATTTAACCAGCCCAGGACCCGGTATCCTACAGCCCATGGACTGATCGAGCCGGATCAAACTGGACCGATTTTATTAAGTGGGCCAGTTCGGGTCAGGTTGGGCCGGGTCAATCCGACCCGTTTGACAGGTTTACGATAAATGATGTTGTTGCAAAGAAGTTTTGCTTTATATATAGACACACAATAGATGAGAGTATTTTTATAGTTAGTTAATCAATAAAAAATATTCATTACAGTCAAACCTTTTTATAACAATATGAATTCACGATGTAGTCAAGTTTTATTTTAAATTAATTTCACATTTTTTAATAACAATAAAAAAAAAATGATACTTTTATTGAGAGGCTTGACAGTACATATATACACATAATAAATTAGAAAATTTTCACAGCTAATTGATCAATGAAGAAAAATAAATTATTAGTTTTTATGGTCAAATATTTTTATAACACATGAATCCACGATAACGATACACGTTTTCTTTGAAATGAACATTTCATTTTATAGCAACTTCCTGAAGTGTATTGTCCTCTTTTGAATGATAGGCATCAAGCTTTGCTCGATTATTTCAGAAATGTCAGTCTCTATTTAGAGTCATATTGTAGTAATTTATGACAAATTTATCATTCACTAAATTTAGGTCTTTACAATCGTATTTGTACTCGCTTTTTAATTAAAAGCCAAGATTTATATTTTTTTGCCTAATTTTTATTGTCTGCGTATAGGCACTATAAATTGTATGTTATTTTAATTTCAGTTTGTGATATGAGTCTGTAAATTTGAAGTTATATTATATCAAACAGTATTACAATTAAATATAAATTAATTTTTGATTTAGTTTATTTTTAGTCTTCTTTTACAAACTAAAAATATTTAGGAAATAGAAAAGGCCTAGCAATACCGAATAGGGATCATAAAAGTTCTAACAAGGATTTTTCGAGAATGCTACTTCATTTTGTAACCTTTTCACTAAATAGTGCATGAATTACGTTATTTAGAAGATCCCAATAATAAACTAATCATTATAACAATTTTTGTAAACTTCGAATACATAAGGAAGAAAATAAAATCAATCAAAGATATCTACGATAAAAGAAGTTATACTTGGTCTCAAGTTCATTTTTAAGCTTCTTTTCTGTTTTCAAACAAGTGGCATGTCTACTTATCAGTGAAAGCAACTTTTCGGCTGAAACTCCTGTTATAACATGTCACATTCGAAAATCAATTGGTGCCTCACATTTTTAGTTCTGTGCAATTCTTATGCCTTCGATCATTGTTGCCGTCAGAAGGTGACACCATTTTCATTGTTAATTAACCAGTAGACAAACAATGAGATTAGAAACTTAGTTGTTATAATTAGATCTTTATATAATAGACATCTCCATAACAACAATTCGCGATAAATGATGCAGTTACAAAGAAGTTTGATTTTGTATATAGACACGCAATAGATGAGGGTGTTTTTGTAGTTATTTAATCAATAAAAAATAGTCATTACAGTCAAACCTTTCTATAACAATATGAATTCACGCTGCAGTCAAGTTTTATTTTAAATTAATTTCACATTTTTCTAATAACAATAAAAAAATCAAATGATATTTTTATTGAGAGGTTTGACAGTACATGTATACACATAAGAGATTAGAAAATTTTCGCAGTTAATTGATCAATGAAAAAAAAGAAAACATTGATTATTACAGTCAAATATTTTTATAACACATGAATTCACAATAATGATACACATTTTCTTTGAAATAATCTTTTCATTTTATAGCAATTTCCTGAAGTGTATTGTCCTCTTCTGAATGATAGGCATCAAGCTTTGTTTGATTATTTCAGAAATGTCAGTCTCTATTTAGAGTCATATTGTAGTAATTTATGAAAAATTTATTTTATTTATTTAATTTAAGTCTTTATGATCGTATTTGTACTCGCTTTTTAATTAAAAGATACGAGTTATATTTTCTGCCTAATTTTTATTGTCTAGGTATTTTAGTTATTTCAGTTTGTGATATGAGTCTGTAAATCTGAAGTTACGTTATGTTATATCAAAAAATATTATAATTAAATGTAAATTAAAATTTGATTTAGTTTATTTTTTATGCTTCTTCTACCAAAAAAAAAAAATATTTAGGAAATAGAAAAGTCTAACAATACCGAATACGGATCATAAATGTCTTAACAAGAATTTTTCTAGAAATGCGGCCTCATTTTGTAACTCTTCCACTAATTAAATAGCGCATGAATTACTTTATTTAGAATATCCTAATAATAAACTAATCATTATAACAATTCTTATAATATTTTAATATATAGGGAAGAAAATAAAATCAATTAAACGTATCTACAACAAAAGAAGTTATACTTGATCTCAAGTTCATTTTCAAGTTTCTTTTTTGTTTCCAAACAATTGGCATGTCTACTTATCAGTGGAAGCAACTCTTCAGCTTTATCTCCTGTTATAACATGTCACATTCAAAAATCAATTGATGCCTTATATTTTTCAATTTTGTGCAATTCCCGTGCCTTCGATCACTGTTATCGTCAGAAGGTGACACCAATTTATATTGTTAATTAATCAGTAGACAAAATGAAATCAGAAAGTTAGTTGTTACAATCAGATCTTTATATAACAGGCGTCTTTATAACAACAATTCGCGATAAATGATGCATTTACAAAGAAATTTGGCTTTATATATAGACACACAATAGATGTGCGTGTCTTTGTAGTTACTTAATCAATCAAAGATAGTTATTACAGTCAAACCTTTTTATAACAACATCAATTCACGATGCAGTCAAGTTTATTTTAAATTAATTTCACATTTTTTAATAACAATAAAAAAAATCGAACAAAATGATACTTTTATTGAGAGGTTTGACAGTACATATATACACATAACAGATTAGAAATTTTTTGCAGTTAATTGATCAATAGTAAAAATGAAAACATTGGTTATTACAGTCAAATATTTTTATAACACATGAAGTCATGATAATGACACGCGTTTTCTTTGAAATGAACTTTTCATTCTATAGCAACTTCCTGAAGTGTAGTGTCCTCTTTTGAATAATAGGCATCAAGCTTTGCTTGATTATTTCAGAAATGTCAGTCTTTATTAACAGTCATATTATAGTAGTTTATGACAAATTTAATTCATTTATTCAATTTAGGTCTTTATGATTGTACTTGTACTCGCTTTTTAATTAGAAGACTGAGTTACATTTTTTGCCAATTTTTTTATAGTTTGTGTATAGGCACTATAAATTATTGGAGTTGTCAATATGGGCTTGGCCTGTGAGGCCGGTCAACCCAACCCTTTAATTAAGTGGGGTTGGGTTAGATTTTTTCAGTCCATTTAGAATTGAGGTTTATAAGCTCAGCCTCACTTGGTCCGTCGTCCTCAGAGGCCTAACCTGTCAGCCTCAGAGGCCAGCCCATGGGCTGAGACATTAAAACTAACTAAAAATTACACAACTACACAACTTATGTTTTCAATATTACAAAAATTTCAACTCCCTAAACATATTACAAAAATCCCAACATATACACAAAATGCTATGTATATGTCGGCTATGTTATGTATATTAATAGGGAGAGAGAGTAAAGTAATTAAAAAAGTGGAAAAGACTGTAATTACTTCCAAAAGGGTTGGTATTTATGTTATTTATACTAAAACTAATTATTAAATATTTTTAAGTTGATTATTTATTTATTAGGAATTAGAATTTTGTCAATCTTTCTAACTAGCTACTTTTTTTTTTTTTTTTATCCATTCTTTGATTGATACTAATTTTTTGAAAGTTCTTAGTGTGTGTTTGAAATGGCTGGTAAGCTGCTTTTAGTTGTGAACTTCAAAAAGTTACTTTTACTTGTGATAGTTTAGTAGTTGTTGCCTTTGCTTAATGCAATATTCTGTTCTTTAAATTTAGAATCTCTTCTGTTATAATCTTGCTTCTTTTATGTAGTTACTTTGCATATATCTATATTTATTATCTGAACCATATTAGATTTTTTCTATGAAATTTGTAGCTAATCATCATTTCTTTGTTTATTACAGTAAATGCCTTGAGCTAATTACAACTAAGAGATCTTTGGTGTGAAGTATAAGGGATAAATAGTCCGAGATAAAATAAAGAACTATTTTATCCCATGTTTGGTATGAGATATTAGGTAGTACCGACATTATTTATCGCACCATTTACACCATAATGATGGGTTAAATTATCCGTAGACATAATGGAATAACTAATTTCGAGATTAATTATCCCAGGATAACTCTTTCCCAACCTAACGACCCTAGGTATTAGTAAGATGCCTATAACATGTTAAAAACTTGTAGGAGACATATTAAAGTGAAACCATAAAAATTGGTGATAGTTTAGTACTTACAATATTTTTATTTATCATGTTTTGGGTTACTTTTATTTTTCAGACAGGAAATTGCATCCCATAAACTCAAATATAGGTGACTTTAGATATTTGACCCTAAATAAAAATGTATTTGAAGAATAGCCTTCCTTACTTTTTAATATACTAAAAGTACCATTTTACCCCTCCACACCTCAAATATATTTTTAAACTTTTCATACTCATTTATCTCTCAATTTTTATTTTTAATTATTTTCACTTTTTTATTTTTCCTTTACTTTTATTATTCTATTTTTATTATTTTCACTTTTTTTTATTTTTTTCCTTAATTTTATTATTCTATTTTTTATTATTTACACTTTTTATTTTTTTCTTTTAATTTTATTTTCATGTTTTAATCCATTTGTCTAAACCTTTATTTTTTTCTCTTTTTTCTTTTCCCTCAAGAATTATCTATTTTTTTTTATTTTTTTAATTCATTTGTCTTTAACCTTTATTTTTCCTTTATTTTTTATTTTTATCAGTTCTCTTTTTTTTTTCCTGATTTTTCTCAAACTTAATTTTTATTTTTTCCTCTCATTTTTTATTTTCTCAATTTTTTTAATTCTTCGCTTTTTTTCTTAATCTTTATTTTTTTCTTG